>NC_051077.1:40343542-40643542 GCF_004664715.2 Peromyscus leucopus | reverse complement strand
AGTGACAACACTGGGTGTTCTGGAGTAACCCAGTGTAGCAGCAAAGCTTTCTCAGGGTGAAATTTTAAGCACAAAAACCACATTCTGGGTTAACAAGAACAGTTAGCCAGACATGGAAATACAGAAGTCAAAAAAGGCAATGTTAGTATATTGAGAGTCTTTCCTAGAACTATGAACTTTGATGGATTAGGAGGAGAGGCCACAGCAGGTGGTCTGCTTCAGAGCTGGGCATGAGACCTGGGACTGGATTTGGAGGAGAGGAGGGAAACTGAAGATCTGAAGATCGCCTACCTGCTTCCCTGACTGGCATGGTCAGCAGGTTCCCAGGGAATGCCGAGGGACCTGGTGACTGAGACAAAGGGAAGGGATGGTGAGGAAATATACAGGAGAAGATCTTCTGGAGATGGGGCCAGAGAGGAAGGGGAGACCCCAGCAGGCGCTGTGCTACAGAGCTGGGGAGGAGACCGGGAGACTGGATTTTGTGGAAAGAAGGGAGAATGAAGAGCTTCACCCTGCTTTTTGAGACAAGGTCTCTTACTGATCCTAGAGTCCACCAATTCATCAAGACTAGCTGAAAAACAAGCTCCAGGGATTCCCCCTGTTTCTGAATCCTCAGATCTGAGATTACAGGGGTGTGTGGCAGCACCCTCTTTTGTTGTGGGACCCAAACTCAGGTCCCCAAGCTTGTACAGCAAGCACCTTACTAGTTTATACACCTCCATAGCCCCTTATTATTTTTCTCAATAAATTACAATCATATATTCATGAGGTACAAATTGATGCTATGACATATGCATATTGTGTATAATGATTGACTTAAGTAAATTAACATGTCCATTTTCTCAAATGCCTAATTTGTTAATTTCTCCTGTTACTTTGTACTTTTTGACCAATATCTCTCCACTCACTCTATCCCAAGCCTCTGGGAACTACCACTCTACTCTTTGCTTTTAAGAGTCTGGTAGCTTTAGATTATATATTTTGATTATAGTCTACAGTTTGTTTTTCCTCTCTCTGGTCTATTTCAACTTAAAATATTACCCTCTTGGTTCTTACATGCTGTCACAAATGATAGAACATTTTCCTTATTTTTAAAGCTGAATGGTGTGTGTGTGTGTGTGTGTGTGTGTGTGTGTGTGTGTGTGTGTGTGTGTCTTGGGTGCCTAGACTAATCCTATTACTTATCCTCAACTTAGTGCTAAATCAAATGGTAGACAAAACACTATTGGTCAGACAGAGAAGCAAATATCAGTTTAAGAATGAATGAAACTAAAGATGCAGACAAAGGGGCAATCCCAAGCTACAAACGTTGGACCTTGGAATGTTAGATAGACTTCTGCTTATAGACTTAGGACATCCTGGCTGAGCATAAAATTTTACAAAGGAAAGATGACCAAATGGAGGAGATGGGTTGGGGATAGTCCTGTAAGCAGTTTCCCCTAGGAGAAAGGGAAGAAAAATCTGGGCCACTTGACCATGTTTCCTCTTTCAAAATCACCATCAGGAGTTCTTAAGGCAATTTCAGTCTCGTTCAAATTACAGGGGTAGGAAAGTGGTGGCATCCATGGGAATGAATGTGTTAGTTCTTTTGACTCTTGCAATGAAGGTATGGAGTAGGTCTTATACAGTTTTACAGATGTGGAAATTAGGAACAGAGAATGTCAACTCTAACTTCCCCAGGACCACAATGAGGATGCCCTACAGTCAGCCTTGAACCCTAGTAGTTTGCCTAAGAATGCACATTTTCACTCATACCTGCTCTCATAAACTGCATCTTCAATTTTTTTAACTTGTATTTTCTCAATCTTTTTGAAGTATTATTTTATCCTTTGGAAAAAAAATGAGGTGGTAAGACTGAAAAAAAAAAAAAAAAACTCTAAAAAATTTATTTCAACTTTCATCTTCTCTAATATGCTTTTAAGTTTACTATGGAACTGGCTGGGTAAGTTTAGTTTAAATTTCTCAGAAGGAGGATAGATTAGAATAATATTATACACAACTTAAAATATTATTTTGATGAATAGTTATAGTAGGTAACTGTAACCCAATTCTGTGTTCAATGTGGAAAACCTAACAGTTTAAAAAGTAACAGACAGATGGAATTTTGCTAATGCGTCCAAAAAGGAAATGTGATTTCACATGCATATTATATGCATGTTTATGAATGCAATCATGGTGTCTGGAGCCTAGGTAGGAAACTCTGATGCAAATCAGTGAAGTAAAATATAAAAATAAAGCATAGCATGGCAACTCCCAAAGGAGTGCAATGCTGCAGCCTTTAATAAAACCACTTGGGAATATAAACACGTTCAGTAAGTGGCCAAAGGGCTCTGAGTTTCCCTGGTGAAATTCATAGATCACAAAACGAATGTTTGCTGGCTATAATTCAAGGAGCGGCATGCTCGGCATACCTCCACAAGATGCCGGGATTGTGATCACTACCAGTAAATTCTGCATTTACTTTGCATGAGAAATATGTAGACTGTTGTATATGGCTTTTTTTTTTCTAAAAAGAAATTCATGGAAGCAAAGATTTAGAATTAGAATCCAAATGAAGGCT
The DNA here is from genome assembly GCF_004664715.2 of Peromyscus leucopus. NCBI lineage: Eukaryota > Metazoa > Chordata > Mammalia > Rodentia > Cricetidae > Peromyscus > Peromyscus leucopus. The sequence continues at coordinate 40,640,982 of NC_051077.1, read as the reverse complement.
AGAACGTGTGCTTCCGATAAGGAACACACCTTTGTGTGTGTGTGTGTGTAAGGGCAAAGGCACTGCTTGCTTGTTTCCAGCAAAACTGCTTTTCAGTGCTGTGATTGCAAAGGGTGCATGTTCAGTGTGTGTTTAAATATACCAACGGCAATTTGGAATAGTGTTTTTGATGGAAGTTTTATTTTTTTTTTTTTACTTTTCAAAACTCAAATTGAATTGACAAACCATCAAAAATGGCTTCACATCGATGTAAGTTCTAATTATAGAATAAATAGTTCACAAACGTTAAATTTTTATGTCAAATTAGTTTGGTAGTTGGCAAGTGTCAACAATATTTATTTTTAAACCTTGAATGAAATTCTAGCTGGGTGTGCTGGCTTATGGCTATAATCTTAGCATTTAGGAGCTTGAGGTAAGAGTTCAAGGTCTGCCTTGACTGCATATTGAGTTTAAGGCCAGCCTGGGCTACATGATATCCTGTGTTCAAAAAAGCCAAAATCCAAAACAAAACTCATCCTCCTACCAACCAACCAACCAACCAACCAACCAACCAAACAAACAAACAACAACTAGCAAATAAATTCCAGCTGATGAACTTGAACTTCTCCTTCAGTAAACAAAAGCTACATAATTTGTCTACTAATCTGTGAATTTGATGTTTTGTTAAAACCCAGTGAATGCTAAGAAGTAAAATCAAATGTGCATGCGACTTGATATATAGTCTGGCAGGCTGACAACCTAGCTATCACTCAGGCCTAGAACCAGGGCTATGAATTGGCCCACCCCAACATCCACCTCATCTATGAACTGTTGGACCATGTGGATGGGACGAACCCACAGATCCAAAACAGCAGGATCCCCTAAACACAGGACAACAACAGGATATCCAAAAGGAGCCCCAGTGAGAGCCCATTATCAGTGGCATAGCAGAAGCCAGAGACCTCAAGCCAGACCAATGACTCTTGCAATGAACACTAGCAAGTAAAGATAAATGGACTAAAGGGTACGTTGTGTGACTCAATGGGCCACGCTACAGCTTCCACAATAAGATCCTCTCTCTCTTTTTTTTTTGTTTCTTTGCTGTGTTTGGTTCTTGATTTTTCTTTTAAATTTAGTTTCGTTTGGTGGGTGGCGGGTTTGCAAAGGCAGAGGGTAGGTTCATGGGAACAAGGAGACAAGTAGGATCACACTGAATGATGTGAAATCCACAAAGAATCAATAAAAGTAAAAAAAAAAATCCTAATAGTATGTTCAATGCATGGCCATACAGAAGGAAGGGGGCGGTTGGTTGTCAGAATAGTGTGGCTTCATTTATTTGCTGCTTATTTTGAGAACAGTGACCTAGACCTCTTGTGAAATATCCTCCTGCAAGTTCTCCACCTATAAATAACTGGCTTTGAGGCTGGTGGCTTCTAATCAGTGAATTATGATTGCTGACTGGGGCTCCATTATCAACAGCGGCATTGATGGGGCATTTACTCCTCATAACAATCCTGTGAAGTAAGAATTATAATTGCTTTCATTTACTCCCAAGCACACCAACACCCAGAGAGTTTAGACCGCTTGCAAAAATACCGTCAAATAATGTGGATATAACAGACATATATTCTGTTTTTGCTACTTTCTGGATATCAAGACACTCTATGTTTTCAATTCTTTCATAATTTACTGGAGAATGGAGATGAGTGCCTGGGCAACCACTGCGGAATGGCTAAGTATATACTCAGTATACATACCAAGTTCTACAGTGGTGTTTTAAAGATCAAGGTCATATTACCAAGGTTTGAGGAAACTTTAACAGGCATTAAGTGACAAAGCTGCCCAACAAGTCTTTCTTGGGTGCGCCTTGCTGTGTACCTAGAGTGCTCACCTGTATCGGTTTAGTTCTACAAGTCTATAGTTCTTTGTAGGTGTATTATAGCTTACCACTGTCCCACACGTGGAACTACTGCTCTCTCTGTTGCAGAAGGAGTACCAGAATAGACCACACATTTATTCTCAGGGCTATGTTTAGCAGGGTACTTGGTGGAAAATGAAAGCGAATACTTGAGAGAAACGCTGAATAATTTCTCTAGATACATGGAATCTGCAGCTGATTGTTTACAAGATCAAGTAATTATTTACAAACTCTTGATTTTATTACTTTTTAAGCCACTTGGAAAATATATTACTTGACATTTTAAAAGGTTTTAAATTTGTAAGTTGAGCATGACGTGTACTTTCCCAGCTGCGTAGAATGATGACAGGAGCTTAGAGCATCAGCAGAGACATCTGTAGCCTTGCCTAGACTTTAGAGGAAAGCAACGGAGGCAACTGTTGAAGCTTAGAGCAGAGGGAGATGCCGGGGCCAGGCAGCTACCAGCCAGCCAACACGGAAGAAGCAGGGAGAAAAGTAGGACATACAGAAGGAAAGAAAAGTAAAAAGCCCCGAGGATAAAGGTAGATGAAGAGAAACAGGTTAAACTAAGTTATAAGAGCTAGTGGGACAAGCATAAACTAAAGGCTGAGCATTCATAACTAATAATAAGTCTTCGTGTCTTGATTTGGGAGCTGGTTGGTGGCCCAAAAGAAAGCCCGCTACACCAGGCTGGCCTTGAACTCACAGAGATCTGCCTGCCTCTGCCTCCCAAGTGCTGAGATTGAAGGCATGCATCACCACGCCCAGCTGAATTTTAGAGTATTTGCAGATGTCTAATGAGATGTCTTTGTGATAAGACCCAACCCTAAAAGGAGATTCACTTATACTTTGTATGTACCTGGTATAGCGAATCCCTGAGAATAATTTTGTACATAGTTCTCCAGTGTTATGAATATAATCTATCTCATAAAGTCATGTGGTATTTTCCTCTTATGAAGTTAAGTCAGTAGTAAAAAGCTCTCAGATTTTGAATTGTTTTGGACTTTTAGGTTAGGGTACTCAACTTGTATTTGCATTAATTTTTTTTTAATCCTTAGAAAATAATACTTGCTTATTTTATTTGGATGAGAGGTCAGAAATGATTATGTACAGGTGAAATCTAATCTGTCACTGATGCTCCAAGTAGTCTCATCAGGATCCATGCCTGTCTGCATTTTTATGGTTGGTCCTAGTACTGGGTTTATGTCACATTAGAGTTGCAGACCACGTGGCTCCCAAGGCTGAAAATAACTTTTGACCCTTGATGGTAGTTAAAGCTTGTTTACCTCAACTTTAGATCATCAAGAATGTATTCATTTTGTTCTTTTATCAAAACAGGGTTTCTCTGTGTAACTTTGTGCCTTTTCTGGAACTCACTTTATAGCCCAGGCTTGCCTCCCAAGTGCTGGGTTTAAAGGTGTGTACCACCACTGCCCGGCTCAAATGTATTCATTTTGAAATCACAATAAAAATATAAAATTCAAAATTGGAATTAAAAAATGGTCAAAAACTAAAAAACAGAAAGAAATGTTCAAATGACTGCTTCAAACTTAAACAACTGAAGCTAGGGGAGTGAGGAGAAGCCACACAAATGTCACGAGCAGAAGCAGGGCATTACAAATTCTTTGAAGACTTAATGAAAAATGAGCAAGGAAATTATCCTCATCAGATTCACAACTCGAACTGGCCAGATCGAATCCGTAATATCTGATTATCTGTGAAATGAAACTATCGCTATCGATTAAATTAGCGAAAATGGAAGAGAAAATTGTTCCTATCAAATTCATCATTCAGATGCAGCAAAACTTTGGCCTGATCATTAGAAGTTGAGGAGAGCTGTGTTCATAAAAATCTGAAAGTTGGATAAGAAATTTGAAAGTCTTTGGAGCGCTTTTCTGTTTATTGGATGATGGTTTTGGAAAATGGCTGTCATGTCCGGACATGACTGAGGTTGTTGCTAGCAAGGCGCCATCCGATTCAAATCAGTGATTACAATTTTCCATGGGATAAACATGGCAGCAAATTTATACTTCCCTTTAAGCACAATTCTTCAAAATTCTGACAGAGGCTATTAAAATCTAATTTCAAAGATGAAGTGTCTTGCTGCTATTATTACACCGTTATGTATTTCTCAATTTCATGATTGGTTCTGGCAAGTGAAGATATTCATAACTGGAAACACATTCTTGATTAGAATCACATGTAATTAGGCTGGATATGGTGGCGCACTCCTATAACTTCAAGACCGAGGCAGGAGGATTGTAATTTCCAGGCCAGCCTGGATTATAGGAAACCCTGTCTCAAAGCAAACAAGCTAACAATAAAAAATGTCATAAGTACCAAAGGGGGAAAAACAAATATAAGGACTGAAAAATCCAAAGAAGTGACAAATAATTGATATGTTGTTAACCAAAGGGTAAATATAGGATAAAGTATGTGTTTATATAATGAACTTAATATTGAAAGATAATAAGGACTAATATTTAGCAAAGACAGCAAGGACTATCAAAGTATTAATCTTTATGGAAAAACAGAAAGCAAATCAGGTGTAGCATAAATTATTCCAAATATGTTGACCAGGCAGATGGACATGTAATACGTTTAAAAATAAGAAAAGTATAATTTCTCTTTTGGACTGAGAATTCCAATTTCAATTTTTAAATAAGAAAGTAGATATAAATATTTATTTAATTTAGCTGGGTTTCAAAAATATTGAGAAGTTTCTTAAATGATAATGAAATTGTGAAACATCAGTTATGGATTTACATTTGAATGTATGCTATCCATTTTGTTTGCTACCAATAGCCTTAGCAAAAGATAATGACAATGTTTTTTTTTTTTTTTAAAAGAGATGCTGCTTAACAATAATTTAAAAACTTCGAATGAAAACATTCCTATGTTGCAAGAAATTACAGGTGGTCTATGTAACCAGTGAGACATTTCACTAAAATAGAAGAGAATCACAAGAGACACATTTACTTAACTGTGCAGAAACTAATGTAGACTAGTGTCGGTGATCAGAAGCAAATTACAGTCTCGATTTATGAGAGATGGGAATGAACTGAGCAAGGCAGAGCGTTTTTGGTTCTCTGTGTAACAGCCAGTTTTAAAAAATGAAAAATGAAAAAGAACTATGTGCTCCTTGGTGTAGAAACTGCTTTCAAGATGCTTTAAGAGATCACAAAATCAAAGAGACTTACATCTCTGATTAAATGGTCTCATGATATTTCAGGGATAGTTTGTCAGGAGCATCTCTGTTCTAATATTTGGACACAATGTGTTGATTTCACATTTTGTTTTCCGCCTAAATGTTGTTTTGAAATGTTGCTGATAGTTACTGTTGTCTCAGTAAGACAAAGTTTCTCCAAATTAAAGGAAAAAAAATACCTATTTAAGAATTCTTGATTTGTCTGTCACGACTGTATAAAAACCTGGGTAACAACAGAAGAAGTAGTCAATTTACAGACATTTTGTGAGAGATACACACATTTAAAGATGACTTATGGTGGTTTTCTTCCAGTATTTTATCACCTGCACATTTCTGGACCATAAGTAGAACTCCCACAGAAGCACAAGGGAAGTTATAGTGTTTTTTTTTTTTTTTTTTTTTTTTGATATATATATTTTGTCAGCCTTCAATCATGCACAAAACATAGCTTTCAATTTGGAAGGTAGAAGGATAGAGAATGTTAGTTTGGAACTTAACAGTTTGTTAAGTGTGTGCAAAGCTGAAGTGTTTAGATGTGGATGCCTTCATTTGTGTTCAGCCGGAACAGAGACTGGCCCACCCTAATCCCCAGATTGAGACAGAATAGAAGACCTTCCCAAAGAGTTGTGTCTTTCACATAGCCTTCTCCTTCCTAGTAGTAACTTTCAAATAGACTGGTGGTGGCTGAATCTCGGAAGTAGTAACTTTGCTATCATTCAAACTGCTCAGTATTTTCCCCCTGATTTGTTGCCTTCAGCTTTCTCGACTGGAGCAAGTGTTTTGCTTTTGAATGAATCCGTGCAAGTCAGTTTCTTCTCCTGTGCAAAAATCTAAGGAAATTTGCATTTGGCTTTTTCCCATTTGCTTCCCTGGAGAAGAAATGTCACACTATCTAGAAGAATCCCTAATATGCCACAGTCTAGACCTATTAAACAGAACAATTGATTGCAACAAAGACTATGCTATTATATTAAGCAGTTATTAAACATGGCATGTGCTAAAGCTGTTTAAAAAAAATCACAGTTCCTGTTCCTGCCAACGTGGGAAACTGGATCATTTTTAAATGCACGTTCATGTGAACTTGTACTTTTTGATGCATGCAGTAAGTCGTATTCTGCGGGGACTTTTCCACCATGTGTCCAATGTTGTAAACACAAAGTCAGAATACACCTAACTCCCTCACTGGCATTCATTAGCCTAGTGAAGGAGGCAGGAACTACCACATTACATGTAAGAAGACTTAGCTATTTTCTCTTCCATCAGCACTGTCTAATCAGCAGGACCTGCTCTAGGCACAGAAATGATCTTTATTCATAAGCTTATCACCACAATATGTTCTTTATTAAGTCACGTTTTTCTTAGTCTCACACAACTTCTTGAATGCATCTAGGTAGTCCTTAAATGCTGATGGTCGTTGAAAACTGAGCAAATGCCTGTGCCTTCTAATTTTCGGTGCTTACAGATTATTGAATAGAAATGTCCTTATCATTCATTTGGTACTTTGTCAATTTGTTTCCCTTTGGTTAGCCTGATGAATTCCACACATGCGAGCTTGGCTGGGCCTTTGGAATTAAATCTCACACTGAGAAGGAAATACCCCTCGCATATCTTGCTAAAAGTATTTAGAAGTGTGTTTCTCCCCAGATTAAAGTGAAAAGTCCAAAGTGACTGATCTATTCCAGCAGTAGTGTTCAGTGAGGCTTTTTTATATAGACCATTTCTTTATATATGACATTCATTAAAACAGAAAAGGCCTCATAGAAAGGCCTATAAGAGGACGTTTTCCTTCATATAATATTTTTCTATGTGTAATGTTCAAAAATGTAGTGTCCTGGAAAGCATTACAAAGGACTTTCCTTGTAGATTTGTGCTTGTTTTAAATTTATTGTGGATTGTTCTTTTGGCCAATGTTTCATGGTTTACATTTATGGATGAAGGTCCCTGAGCTTGTGTTTTTATCCTGACCCCACTTCAGTCACGTCTGGCCAGTTTTGCCCAGTGCTTTGTGTCATATTTTGCTGTTTTCTGAAACTAAAAGAATAGTCAGGTTGGATCTGATCAAGAGAAACTTGTTTGTAAACAAAAGTGTCCCTCTTTGACTCAGGGAATAACTTTAGTATTTCTGTTCTGTGTTCTGAAAGCAAAATTTCTAGTTGGAAAAAGACAATTGATTTGTAGTGTTATGGCTTAGTTAATCAATACTTGTCAGTCTGGCCAATGACTCCTTTATGTGATGCAAGCATTTTCTACGCTGCCAAAGGGCCTTCTGTGACTTTGTGGCAGTTTCAAGCGTATAACATATGGCTATGCATGTCCAACATCATTTGTACAGGGGTAATCTACTTTCTCTTACTATTTAAAGCAAAGGTTCAAACTACCTTTTTATTGATTCATTGATTCTTTCATTCAGGGGATCTTTTCTTTTAGAACATTTCATGTTATGTAGTCACTGTACATAGCACCATGTGACAGAAGAACATTTTTATTTATATATTGTATATTGAGCACATGTCCCCACGTCCCCTTCCTTTTCTCCATACCTCCTCCTCTTTGTTAGTTCCTTTGGTTGCCCTCGACCATTCCATATCTGCATTCATGTCATATGTACACACATGGCTTCATGTAGCTATATAGAATCCAAGAGCCCATATTTAGAAAGTCCTTGCCTCTAAACCCAACTTGTTCCTCTAATAGTTTCAGGTCTCCCAGTAAAGTCTTACTAGAAGGCAATTTTGGAGGGCCTCTTATTTGCATGCAAAAGCAAACACCAGGCATAAGGGAGGCACTGTCATTATCTGCCAGGGAAGACATATCATAAGGAATTACATCAGATGATTAATGTTATTGGACGGTAAAATTATTTTGAAAATAGACAGCAGTGTACTCCAAGATAACTTATAGAGCCACATAAGGCTCTAGAGGGTGGCATGTGGGTGACATTTCATTTGGAACTCACAGGAAGATAAGGACAAAGTAAAGGAGGTCATTTGTAGAAAGCTGAGAAGATTCTCAGAGGAAACAACATTTGCAAAGGCCCAGAGGCCAGAAAGTATGTGTTATATTCGAAAGAGAAAAAAACGATGTGAGGCCAAGGCTGAGAGGAAAAAGAGAAGGCATGATGCCAGATTGCATTACCTTTTCCCAGCATGTTTCAGATCAAGGGGATTATTTTTAATGTGAACTAAGGTAAGCCATAATAAAAGATACATCTGCTCAGCAAATTATCATGCTGGTTTTAGACGGAACCATAGCACTGTGCATTCAGAGTCAGTTGGCTGCAGACCCTTGTCAGATGTCAGATCCAGATTTGCTCAGGGCAGGTCCAGTTTTTAATGTGTTCTTTAAGCTGTCGTAGTGCCAGGGGGATTTTGTCCCAGCTGAAAGTTCATACAACTGAATCTAGGTTTGGGATTAGAAGTTGGAAAGGCGACTGGATCCTAGGTCTGTGTGTGTCATAATGGGCTTGGTTTCTATCTGGGCAGCAAGGGTAAGTACCACCCAGGGCTTCTGTGCTGAACCCAGTGCCTCCATATAGCCCATGCTCCCAGAGCTAGGGAATCACCGAGGTCTGTCAAGGGGAAGGTAAAGCCGTGACAGAGATTCTAGGCTGCACTGGTTTCTCTGACTGGATGGCAGGAAGAGACATGATGGAACAAATACAGATATGTGCTCTATATACAGCTGTAACCCCTCCTTTATTTCCAACATAGAAAAGGAGAGAAATTACCCCTCCTCTTGGAGATTTCTCAGGGTGGTAGCCATGCTGGTAGTACTCACAGCATCTGTAGTGATGAGTCACGCAGGACAGCGATATTGCAGATGGCAACAGTAAAGACCAGCAAGATTCCCAAGAATGGCGCACCATAGCCTGTTCAACAGAGAAAAGCCAGTGTTTCTCATCTATGATGACTTTGGTGTCTTCTTTTAAGGGAGGCCTTAAGGAAGTTCAATTGACAGGACAACATCAGACCCACAAGTTTGTTAATAACAACAGCAGAATAAACCTGCTGAGTTTGTTAAGCAGGTACTGCTATAGTTACAGAATTGCACACTGAGACGTGGTGATGCCAGAAACTCTTTAGAAGTCATGAAGAAAATAGTCAACAAAGCTAGGTTTGAATATACAAACAGCTGCCAGGCATCTTCCTCTAAGTGATTGTTCAAGGACTTGGGCCTAGAGAGACATCACATTTGGAGTGGACCATCTAGCTCAGCTCTTGGGAAGTCATCAGTCCCCTAAGGGTGATAACTCTGAAGCCTAAAGAAAAGGGATCTTTTCATGTGATAGCTGATGCTGCACCACTGATGGCATTGATGTGTCGCTGTGTCTCAGAATGTGTTCCACACAGTTTGAAACATAGGGTTGGCTCATATAGGAATTCCGTGTATGGTCTGATGAGGTTCCTCTCACTTCTAAAGGTGTCTACAACTGTCTGGCAGGGTCAAAATTTGATCATTAAATAATTATTCCTCTGAATGTTGAGTTTTATTTTGTTGAACACCTTTAAAAAAAGGACAGCTATCTCATTGAAAGGATACGTTTAAGTACCTTGAAAACATGGCAAATGCATGCCACTGTAGCCTGAAGAAGCACCCAGGGTTTAGAAGGTTCAGAGGAATATGGGGAAAGGAGGAGCTTAAGGGGAAGTGTTTCCCTGAGAAAGCTTGCTTCTAGAAGTTTCTGAATTGGTATGTGTAGCAGCCTAATGATTATATATATAAAATATATATAATAAATTATATATTATATATATAATTACTACTGTGACCTTCGGAGTCACATTTTATTGAATGAGTTCTTTGTGTGTGTAGTGCTTGTACCCATGTGCTTGTGTATATGTGTACAAGTGCTTGTTTGTGTGCAGGGGTGGGTGCACACACATGTCTATGGAGACCACAAGTTGATGTCCAGCATCCTCTTCAGTCACTCCTTACTTTTTGAGAAGGTCTCTTGCTAAACCTGCAGCTCAGTCTCATCCATTAGGCTAGACTTCTGGTCAGTGAACTGCAAATATCCCCCAGTCTCTGCCAGTCTGCCCCTGTGATGGGATTACCTCACATGCACCTTTGTTTAGGTTTTTCCTTAGGTTCTGGGGATCTGAACTGTGTTCCTCTTGTTTGTATCTCAAGAAGTTTACTGACTGAGTCATCTCCCCAGTCCTTTGGGTTAATTCACTGTAATAATTTTTAGAATGTTGATTATTTAGGTATCCAAAATGAAAGCTAATTACTTAGAAACACTGTTAACCATTAATTCATCTATTTGAATATATTTTAATTATGTATATGGTTATTTTGCCTTACATACATGTCTATGTATCATGTACATGCCTGTCTTGGTGCTCATGGAGGCCAGAAGAAGTCATCTAGACCCTTCAGAACTAGAGTTATAAACAGTTATGAGCCACCATGTGAGTGCTGGGAGTTGAACCCAGGTCCTCGGGAAGATCAATCAGTGTTCTTAACCACTGATCCATCTCTCTAGCATGAAAACAGTTTTGTTCTCAGTCATGATGAATGGAGGGTAAGCTTCAGAAACTGAATAAGACAGAGGTAAAAGAGCAACTATCATGAGGCAGGAAGGAGCTAGGGCTAACAAAGGAGAGCAAGAAGCAAAATGATGTACATGTATGAAAATGCCACAGTTAAACTCTTCATTTTATTTGCTAACTAAAACCAATTTTAAATGTCTGGATGGCATGACTGGATTTTCATGGAGGAAATGTTATAGCATCATAAAACAAGTTACCTATCTTTAAAAAATAAATCAGATGTCCCTTTAGTTTGTGGCTATTGTAATCACATGACCGTGGGAAGGGATGCTGGTGTCTTAGAGGGATGTTACATGTGTGACCTTGTGCTCATGGTGAAGGCTGACATGGTACCTGGGCTGCCAAGCTACAATCAAGGGAAAAACCACTCAAAAATCTCCAGTGTAGATAAATAAAAAATAAATCAGATCCAATGTGTTAGGAGCTTATATTGTGGGGTAATTAATTAAAACGTCCAAACTTTATAAAAGAATCACAGTCTAGTTAAAAATAGCTCATCATAAAAATGTAAGGCTCAGAATATGCTTGAGTTATTACAAATCTTTGTATTGATATTTTGCTAATGAAGAAGCAGGGAAATCATGACTGTGACCTTCAAGTTGCTTTTCTACAAAACAGTAGGGGCCAATGATACGTTTTGTATCTTTTAGCGCTGTGGGAAGGATGGAGAAAGTCTGTGTGAGAGGGCCTGCTCGTACACCACTGGTGAGCTATCATCACTCTAGCCCCCTTTTCTGAAACGTTGGGTGGAGAGACAAAGAATCAGTATTCATTGTGATCTCTGCCTCACTATCGGGAGACAGCGTGGTTGAGCAAAGAGAACATGGGCTGCTGCTGAAGTATGTGAGGCTCTGAAATCTTACTGCAGTACAGATATGCAGACTTTTTTTTTTTGTCACTCTGAATTTGCCTATGTGTTTAGACAGAACTGTAATCCTCCCAAACCCCAAAGAATTAAGAATCATTTTCTGGGAAGAGATATTTTCTCTCTTCTTTGATAGAAAAGTTAATTATTTTTTCTCTCCAAATGATAGAAAAGTCAAAGAAAAAGACTGATTTGTGAAAATTTCAAGAGTTCTTAGCATTTATAGAACACTTATTCAGAATCAAAGAATACATAGTGCTGACTAGAATACAAACCTTTGCCAGAGTCTCTCCCATCATGGCTGCATGCCTTTAACCAACAGGTTTTGGCTTGAAACTTAAAATTGTGTCCTAATTCCATGGCAAAGCATGAAATGCTATGATAGTGGTATTTGTGTGCTATGCTACATGGCATTTGGGTGAAAGAAAACTCATTTCATTTTTTTGCATATTTATAAGAAAATAAAAAAAAAAAAAAACTAAAAGGAAGCCCATACTTTGAGAATACACATGCATCTTTGGAGTATTCCTCCTGCAGATAGAGTGGATAACATTCTATGGATTACCAGCTACCAATGGGCACAGGAATTTACCCTCTGTTTGCTAAGTCAGATTCATCATTAGTTGTTCCTGCTGTCCTTACTCAGTTCTGGTCCCCACCACTGATGAATGTTTGCTCATTTCCCATCTTCTTGGGCTTACATGATGCACACTTCACGGGCAGCATCATGACTTCAAATGACTGTTGGCTGTGAAGGAGACATTCAGGTGGGAGAGACACTCTTTGGCTAAGTTTGGAACATGGAGGAGGGCCAGGAAGCACAGAATGAAACTCAGCCTGCCTGCTGTTTTGGGGGACAAGTCGGAAACACATATATTTCCAGCCAGAGATGGCTCAGTTGTTCCTAATGATTGTGCCTTGGGGGTGAGGGGGGGCTCTGGACACTGAGGGCTTTGTCCTCTGCATTGATGACCACTAATAGGAATGCTCTGGACCAGGACCTCTCAAACTTTGGTGGACACCAGGATCATATATAAGGCTTGTTGAAACACACATTGTCCCAATAACAGTTCCTTATTCAGTGGTCTAGGGTACTGAATGATAGTATGGACGTATGAGGAAGACTCAGGTAGTTCTGACTCTACTGGTGGTGAACTGTACTTTTGTAGCTCACAGAACATGGTCTTTCTATTATAAATCAATGAACTACTTCTCTCCTTTATTTAGATACTTGTTCTTTTAAAACCTGCATGCCTCTTTCTTCAAGAAAACCTTATACATAAGATTCATACCCTTTATGAATTTATGATGTGCAATTTTGAAAACTGAGTAGTGGTTCACATAAAATAACATAACTGTTACGATCAATACACATGAGTCTATTTAATGGGTCACAGGGATTTATTAATATATAAATTGAGCAAATACACTCAGGAATACAGAACCAAGTAAACAGCTGAAGTTGTCCTCTGTTCTTTCCAGGAGCAAATGCACCTGGCCTTCTGATGATGCCAAGAAGGAGGTGACCCCTCTTCTTTTCATTTTAAGAGGTCGTGTACAAAGGCAAGAAGCACAGCCTCATTTGGGCTGTACAGCCTGAGGTCATGGGCAGAGCAAATACCACTACATATAACTAATTTCTCTGAAGCACAATTGTGGATTTCATATAATGTACCCATGGTGCATGCATGAACTTATCCTTAGTAGGTACCAAGCAAATCTATCAGAAGATGGCATCAACAACTCAAACCGTCTTCATTTACTATTTGTAACTACTGTATGTTTTATGGAGTTACTTTGTGTTTTGTACTGGAGTCATGAACTCAGATGCCTAATTGGTCCATGAGGCAACAGCAAGTAGAATAGTGTGGTAGTAAATGTGGTGAGCTGGTGACCTGTGCTTATTTAAGAGCAGAGTCTTGCAGAGTTCTAGCAGATGGGTGTCAGGGAGGAATGTGGGGCTGCCTTGCCATGGTTTCCTTTCAAGAGAATCCAGAAATCCAGACTTTTATATGAACTTCCCAATCTCCCTTAATGTCAACTTTCAGAAGGACCAAAAGCACACTTGTAAGCCAAATCTAAATTTGCTTTTACCCTCAAATGACATCCCACGACTTGAGCATTAGAGATTTTGGAAACAGTGCTTTTGTGAATGTCAAGTGCTTCGTGTTCAATATTTTGAGAGTTCAGAGTAGTTTAAATATGTGACTGCCCTTTAACAGCAGTCTTATTTTAACAAGGGATAAGAAGTGTACCATGGAATTTCATTCTTGGGGCATGAGATAGAGTAGGAAGCTCTTCACAAAGTAACTAACGTGCACTTTGCCAAGCATGCATCCAATGCCACGAGTACAAAGGCCCATGCCAAGTCAGGGTGGCGCTTTTATGCTGGATCTTATCTTTGCTCACCTTTACTTACCAGCCCGAAAACCATTCTGGAAAACAAACTGCCAACTGTTGAAAGCAGCTTTTATTAAACAAGTTTAATAAAACAAAACTATTTTCTAACAAAATGTTTGTATTCAAGTTGCTCTGTGATTGCTTAGGTGTTTATGGTCAAACTCCCAATGATCAGGGGGCAGGCTGGGTTTCCATATTAGTTTTCCTGTCTTTTGCATCCTCTCTGTTCCATGGCTTGTACTACTGCCTTGGTCAGCCTGGCAGATAGAACCATGCTCTGAGGTTTTATTAGCAATTATTTCAGAGGCAGGTTGAAGGCTTCTGGAGGCCAAGGCTTAATCCGATGTTAGGGTTTGGGCATTTATTTATTTATTTATTTATTTATTTATTTATTTATTTATTTATTTTTTTCTGCCTGTGCTGCTTCCATTTAAGTAGCTAAGGCTGGTTGAGATCTGTGTTTCTTCTTTTTCCGAATTTTAATATTTTGGCTTTGGGGAGGAAAATGCCCAGTTTTGAAAAAACAACAGAAGAAGCAAGGGGGATAATAATGCTGATGACTGAGCAGCAGTAAAAACTGAGCCTAGGGCCAGTACATGCTAGAGTCAAGGATGGGTGGCTTTGAAGCTGGGTGTGTGGGGTGTGTACACCAGCAATCCCAGCACGGGAGACATAGAGACAACAGATCAGCATCAGAGTCGTCGTCATCTTCCTCTACATGTGAGTTTGAGGCCAGCATGGGCCGCAAGAGACCTTGTCTGAAAACAACAATAAAAAAACCAACCAATTTATTAAGATGGTGACCTTAATAAATTACCTTACAACTCTGTGTGTTAGTTTCTTCACATAGAAAATAAGTAACACAGGCAAAAATCAGTCATAGTTTCCCACAATCTGCTTTCTGTGGAGGTCCAGTACTGTTACCCAGTTACCTCAGAGGACTTGAGTGGGAGTATGCTATTCCTGCTTTATAAAGAGACTCTACCTTCACACACGCAAAACTTAACCAAATAGTGTGAAGACTCCTACTCTTTTAAACAGTTTTCTTTTATTATTGCTTAATTTTGTTTGATAATTTTATACGTGTAAACAATGTATTTTGATTACTCTTTCCTGCACACTGTCTCTTATCTCCTTCCCATCTCTGTGAAACCATGACCTGCTAATCTCTACCAGTCTCCTTCCCAGCACCATGTTTTTTAATTTCGTTTTGTGATCCATCCAGTTTAACCAGGGCCATCGGTGTGACCACTGGATTTGAACCATCCACTGGAGACTGGAAGAGTCACAAGAGGGTATAGATCTTAAGATAACTGTTCCTATTCCCGAATCTATCAGTAACACATGGTTTAGCAGTGAGCTCTTCCTCCACCTAGGCCTGAATGTTAATGGGCACATTCTAATGGGGACCCGGTGCAGGAATCCACAGCCACTGTGAGTTCATGACTTGTCAGTATTTGTTATTCTTTTCTACCGTTTCCCCTAGTTTCTGGCTCTTACGTTCTTTCTGCTCTCTCTTCAACACTGCTCCTGAGAGGGGATTATGTTTGGTTTCGAGCACTCATTCATAACTTATTCTCAGCATTTGATGCAGCCATGAATCTCTGGATTAATCACTGTTCACTGGAAAGAGAGACTTCCTTGGTTAAGGTTTGCTTGTGAATATGAACATAAATATTGAGAAGCCATCTTGATGCTATGTCAATTTAGCTAAACAAAAGTATTTAGTTTTCACCTGAGGGTCTATAATATTCCCCATGACATTTTTTTTTTTTTTTTTGGCCAGAAAGCCTCAATTCTTTTTTTTTTTTAATTAAGAAATTTTTTTTCATTCATTTTACAGACCAATCAAAGACCTCTCTCTTCCCTCCTCCCATTCTCCCAGCTCCCCCCCCTCCAATCTACTGCCAATCTCCCTCACAAGACAGCAAGGCCTCCCATGGGGAGGCACATCCAGTAGAGGCAAGTCCAAGCCCCTCCCCCTGCCTCAAGGCTACACGAGGTGTCCCATCATAGATACTGGGCTCCAAAAAGCCCCCTCATATACCAGGGACAGATTCTGATTCTTCCACCAGGGAGCCCCCCAAGCAGATGAAGCTACACAACTGTCTCACCATGCAGAGGTCCTAGTCCAGTCCCATACAGGCTCCACAGCCATTGATCCAACACTCATGAGTTCCTACTAGTTTGGTTTGGTTGTCTCTGCAGGTTTCCCCATCATGATCCTGATGCACAAAAGCCTCAATTCTTAATAATCTTTTAAGAAGAACACCCTAGGTTTTGGGGGGAATATTTTTATTTCTCCAAAATTCCTATGTTAGAGCCTAAACCTCAGTGTGATGATATTAAGAGATAGGGCCTTCATAGACAGCCAAATTAAAAGCCCAGTGCCAGGTGTGGGATACTTCCTTTTGAGTTGTTGCTCAGGGGTTTGTTGTTGTTTTGAGTTGTTGCCCCAGAAATTCCCCAAACAATGTAGACTTGCCGTGGCTCTTGGTTTCCCACCAGAACCTGATGGTAAGACCCTATTGCTGAAGACATTGTACACTTTCTGTAGGGCACAGAGAAATCAAGTTGGCATTGATTGGGAGGCTTCCCCTCTGCTTGCTAGCTTTTATAGTGCTGAATGGTACTTTGCAGGCTGTTGGGGGAAACAAGCCGTCATCCACTGTGAACTCTGCAAGCTATCACAATAACCTCTGTGGTAAGATAAGCCTCTGTGCGCAAGGGTGACAGAAATGTTATTGGGGCAACCAACCACTTTTGGATTGGCTTTAAAGTCTGCTAACTAGAAAGAAATGCATGTACAGTATTGAAAGTCCAGCCAAGAACCTGTGGCTATGGAACATCCAACCCCCTTCTCTGCCCCCAGGAGGGCAGACCCACTACTGTTGTTCTGCTGAATGGAAATAGTATCACATTGTCCTCTAAACTTGTATCCCCACTAGTCATGCATTTTAACTAATGAGCAGATAGAAACCATGTGAGGTAGCCACATGAGAAACACTAGATTTCATTTTGGATAATAATGAAACCCAATACAGACCTTTTCAGTAAGACTTGAACTTCTAAGATCGGCAAGATTCAAACTTCTAAGATAAATATAGGTATCTGTCTGTGTACTTAAAAAACACAATGGGCTAAGGTTCTGAAACATTTACAACAGATATCTAAAAGAACCTCACGCTTTATAGGAAGAGTATTTAGGGTGTATGCTAGTCATATAGTGACTCAGAAGAAAATAATGTGCCAGCATGGGCAAGTAATTGAAACAACCCTGTATGCAACTGAAGCAGAAAGAAAACAACTTCCCCCAAATCACCTCTCACACGTTCGTTTTACCTGAATAACCCAGATAATTACCATAATACTTCATTTCATTTTGGCTACAGGGGCCTGATTTTTACACTGGGGTTGTGTAGAGCATAATCCACTTCCCTTATGAAATTTCCCGAAAAATTAGGAAGGAAACAATTCACCCAAATGTTGAAAGGTAAACCAAAGAACTTCACTCCCGTCAGACATCCTGTGCTAGAGAAATTTAAATATGTTGGGGTGGTGGTTTTAGTGACCCCCCAATTTAGTGCCACATGGTTTTCATTCAGTTCAAGTAAAACTAATCTGACAAAGACATTATTTTTAATTACTAATTAATTATTTTAATTAGTAAAAAGCAAAGCATCCTGGCTAAGATTAGAAGTTAGTGTTTACATCTTTCTATCTGTGGAAGTTCCATTAGCAGGTCATTTTTGGTATTTATTTATCAACTATGAAGGAAAGTTTTTTGAACCTCCCATCAATATGATTTCAGAATGTTTAGTGTTCAGGACTAGTGGAGAGTTAGAAATAATTTCAACAGAGCATGCCTGTTGGTAGCCTGAGCCTTTTGTGGTGGGGTTGGTCTACTTTATCTAACAGAGTTAATAGTAATGTTGAGTCATTCAGGAAAAACACGAGTATGCCTTGGCTGTTGTCAGAGTGAAATACTTTAATTACCCCATCTGTGTTCTGATTGTTTACAGTCCCCTCTTGAGACTGCAGTATTCTGAATAGTCCTTAAAACACATAAATTACCCTTCAAGGGTAGCTGGGAGCTTGAAGTATGGTGGGGGATTTCTAAATGGAATGGACAAGTGAGGTCTACTGAGTCCTCTCAAATAGGGGCATTGCAGTTTGTTTAAAACATAGCACAGCCCAGACTGAGGAATGAAACCTCTATGATAATTTAGCTAAAGGAAAAAGTACAGGCACTGTTGAAAATAAACACGTTCGTAATTACCAAAGACCCTTAATGCCTTAAATGCCAAAGCTAGGGCTATTTTGAGGAGGTAGATTGGGGGAATAGTGATTTGTAATCTCATCCCAGTCGCCAGAAACAAACAAATAAACTGAGAAACCAAAACAAACCAAAAGTAACACTTGAGTTCCCAATTATGTTGGCTAGTTGGAGTTTCTTAGGTGGCTCCAACTTGGAGAAAAGTAAAATTTGTGAAGTTAATGGAAGATAAATATACCCTTTGAGTGTTTGAATTCCTTTCCCCTACAGTATAACTTAAATCACAAAACTGTGTATTTGGCATTCTTTATCACAGATTATAATTCTGTCCTAAAACTTGCAATAAACAGAATACAATCTCACGTAACTTTTGTTTAGTAGGAACTATTCCAGGAGCAAAGGAACGCTGCTTTGGCTGATTCTGAAGTGTCTTGGTTTGCCTGGCCACACGACAGTGTTCTGTCTTCTCCAGAAAATGTCTCTGCAGCTACTGTTTGCTATTTATGTTGCTTCATTGACACTGCTGGCTTTATTTCACTTGGAAACTTACTTATTTTGATTTTCCATGCCAAGAGTTCATTCCCCATTTTTAGACTTTATCATTTTTATTATAATGATTTGTGGGAAGTATTGTCTGTCATACCAAGATACCACGATCACCATGCTGTTATAGTCATTTGGATTAAGGCCCAAGCTTACTATAAGTTTCTGAAAGTGGAGCAAAATGCTTTAGAGCTCTTTTCATGCACATGATACAGATATTTCCTCACATATGTTATAGTGGAGCAATAGTTTAATTAACATCTACACATGCATGTCAGAAACTCTAAATACTTTCTCAAAATTCCATCAGTCATTATTTTGAAAGGGGTCAGTGACTCTGTTATACCCAAGGCAGAGCTGCAGTGCTAACGAATCCTGGCTTACACTTAGCTGTGACTTACAAAATAGCAATTTCATATTTGGCATATTTGCTTTCTGTAGAGATAAGTGGAAGGATATTTAAAGTGAAACATGAATATAATTGGGAAGGAGATAGAGATGATGGAAAAATAACCAAATGGAACATTGAGAAGAGGGAAAAAAAACTGAAATAAACACTGCAAAAGATAGGCTGGCTGGAAGATTGGAGGAAGAGAAGAAAAAATCAGTGGATGAGAAGACACAGTGACATAAACGTTCACAAGACAATAAAAAAAGAAGCCAACCAGTGAAAAGCATTGCAGCTTCTATGACCCATGTTATGTCAGGTGCTTAAAATACAATTAAACCGAGGAATCGTGCTTAAAACTCATCCACTGGTGATGAGCATTGCGTACTCATAACCTCAGGGGTAAACACAGAGTGAATCATGCTAAGGTACATGATGATCATTTGATAAAAAACAGGGAACTGAGGAATCATAAAAGCAGGCAGGGGATGGGAGAGACATAGGACATAGGAAGAAATAAAGATAACGATCATTGCTGATTGCTTATCATAAATGGCGCAAGCTATGTTAGCAAAGGAAAAAAAACCAAAAACTCAACAACAGCCACCCCTCTTGCAAAGCTTTTAAACTCGAATCTACTTGGTGAAAACGATCATTAAAACCACGCAGAATAAGGATTTTAAAAGTCAAGAAAATTTGTCACAATGCTTGTTATGACCAGAAATGTTAAAACAATTTCTTCATTTTGAGACAAATGATATGAGATAAAATTTAGACCTATTCAAGCATTGAAGAGCACTGGGAAGTGGTAAACAGGAAGGCAAACACAAGTGCCCTTTTTCTTATTAAAGTTATATTTTAGGCATGGTGGCACTCACTGTTAATTCCAGCACTCAGGAGGCAGAGGCAGGAAGTTCCTTGAATTCGAAGCCAGCCTGGTCTACAGAGTGAGTTCCAGGACAGCCAGGGTGACACAGAGAAACCCTGTCTTGAAAAACCAAAGAAATTTTTTTTTTTTAAAAAAAATTATAATTGAAACACTAAGAATAATGTATTGTAGAGCTTATAACAAATGGAGCATTAAAATGAAGAATATGATAACACAATAGGTAGAATCACCCTGTTTAAACTCCTCACATAACACTGTAAGTGCTATAAGATGATTTGAAGGTAGATTGATGGATTTACATGTATTCTGAAAATAATAGACTAATTATAAAAAAGGAAACACCTAGGTTAACAAAGTAGTCTACAAGGGAATACTAGAAGGTACAAAATCAAAGGAAAAGGAAAAAAAAAAACAACAGAAAAAAAGATCAGCAAGTGGCAATAGAACTTGATAGTAGAGTGTGTGCTTAGTGTGCATCAGGATGGAGGTTTAATCTCTACCAGACACCCAAACAAGCAAACAATGACTGGGAATGCTGGCACAGACCTGTAACCCAGGCGTGTGAGCAGCTGAGGCCTTGTTCTAGGCTAACCTAGAATATATGTACTCCTAATAATAGACTTCTGAGATGTATTTAAGAAACACTGGCTATTCATAATTAATCGTGAAGGAAGTGAAGCGGAACCAGCCTAGCTGTTCAAGGTGGATAAAGAAAATGTGGTACACAGACACCGTGGAGCTTCAGGTAGCCATAAAGAAAATCATGAAATTGGATGGATCTGGAAATTGTTATACTGAGTGAGACAACCCAGGTTCAGAAAGACAAGTATTACACATTTTCTCTCACATGTTGACCCAAGACTTAAAATTTTACCTATGTATGTATATATGGGTATGAGTTTGTGTATGGGTCATGAAGCTGGAGAGGGGGCAGTAGGCAAGGAAAAAGAGGTCATAAGTGGGAGAAAGGGACCAAAGGAGCGAAATAGGAGATAAGTGACATGAAGGTAGAGTGGACTACTGGGCAGAAAGAAGGGTAGAGGTGTAGGGAGGTGAAAGCAAGGTGGGCGAGGGGAATGGACAAATGGAAACTGTATATGACTATACCATAATGAAACACATTACTTTATATGTTAATGAAAAGATAAAAAGGAAGGAAAAAAAAGAAGGAAAGGAAGGAAGGAAGGAAGGCACAGAGAGACATAGGTGTGTGGGGAGCATGTTAGTTCATATTGCCATGTGGAAACATGTATTAACTTTTGAAGGCCAAGTCTAAGAAAAATGGACTATAAAAGATCTTATTAATTAAGAAAAAGAAAACAACGAATATTGAAACAATAATATATGGCATGCACTGTGTTAAGTAAAATATATTAATAAAATTGATTTCATAGAAAAGATATATTTAACAGAAACTGGCAGAACTGAAAACAGAAAAAGACAGATGAGGCAATTACAGTTGAGCATGTCTGTACAATGGATAAACAAATAGAGTAGAAAACCAGTTAGGATTAAGGTCTAGATTACCCATTTGTAGCAATTATACCCGACCATGACAGATTCCAAAGTCTTTTCAAGGGTATTGCTGGGTCCTAAATGCTCCACTAACTTTGAAAAGACAAGTTATATGGACTATATAATCACAATAGAATGGATTAGAAATTAGTTTTAAATAGAGAGTCTGGAAAATATCTGAATACTTGGAATAAGACATTTCTAAATAACCCACAGGTCAAAGATGAAATGTCAATGAAAATCAGAGAATTCTTGCAGTTGGATGACAATGAAGCCTTGTATGTTGAGTTAGGATGCTTAGTTAAGTGTTCAACATGAAAAATAATGAAACTTTAATATGTTTTGTCCTAAAAAACTAAGTAAAGACAAACCCCTCATAATCTTCAGGTTTGGAATCCTTGCTCTTCAGTGATTAATGTGAAATTTATGTTTCAATTCTGAGCTCCAGACCTATGTGTTTGGATGTGTTCAGGCCATCTACAGCTAAATCTTTCACAAGTGCCCGGAAGCCAGAACTTCCCAAAGGAAGCAAAGGCACTGGATCCTCTTCCTCCTCTTCTCATTTCTATTCATTTTCCCCTCCCCAACTCTGTCTTCCTTGTCTCAATTTAAATTAATGACATCGGGTCATGCCACCATCTACTTAGCTGCTCCAGTGAAAACGTGCTCCGTTTCCCTCGTTGTACTTGGAACCAGTGGGGTAATCCTGCTTAGCTTGTTTTACCATCTAAAATCTCTCAGATCCATCAGTTTTCCTGTGTCCTCCTTGTCCCTGTTTTTAGAGCATGTCACCATGAGTCACTGCTCCAGCTTGCTAGCTCCTCCATGTTCCTGTCCTCCACCCCTGCAATCTGTCCCTTCCTGTTTGAACACATTTCATCTCATATCTCCTTTTGTGATTCATTAACTTTATGTTCCACCTATGATGGGCTTCTTCCTGTTTCTCAGCAGATGCTTTTCTCTCTCTTCTAGACCTTCATAGACACTGTTTATTTTCTGGAATATCTTTCCTAACTTCTTTCCCTTTGAACCCTGGTGCTTCCTACCCCTCACATTTTATTGGATCATCCCATTTACTCTATTGGACTTGTTTAGTTGTTATTTATATGGAAGACTTTCAGGATCCTCCTTCTGCTGCCTTTGTGTCCCCTCCAATGACTTAGTGTCCCTTCTATGATTTCATTGCATTTTGTCATTCCTTATTTGCTGCTCTGTATTTTGAGACAGAGTGTCCCCAGCTTCAAGGGATCCTTCAATCTCAAGTCTTCCAAGTAGTGTGTGCTACAGTCACATACCACTATGCTTGGCTGAACTTTTATTATTATAAAATTGTAATTTCTTAACTGTGTATTTCTCTTACTAGAACATAAATATATGATGTCTTATTTTGTTAATTGATGGTACTATAGAAATTATTACTTTAAAAGTTTCAATGACATTCTTTTAAAATATTTATTTATGTTATTTTTAATTATGTATACAGGTGTGTGTGTGTGTGTGTGTGTGTGTGTGTGTGTATGTGCACATGAGTGCAGGTGTGTTCAGAGGCTAGAGATGTAGATCCCTTGGAGCTGGAGTTATAGACAGTTGTGAGACTTCTAATGTGAATGCTGGGAATCAAACCTGGGTCTTTTGGAAGAATAGCCAGCACTCTTTACTGCTGAACCATCTCTTCAGTCTGATGAAATTCTTAATTATCTTTAAAATATGGAATGATAATGTAAATACTGGTACACATTTAATAAATACCTCTATACTTTACCTATGATCACATGTTATCATTATTACTGTATAGTCTATGCTCTGATACATTTTTCCTATTTTATTATAAAATAGATAAAATTATTCATCTTGTCAATACATACTGGTGTTGTGCTGAAGAGCTGATGAAAAGAAAATGTTAGAGCTTCCTCTCCCTCCACTTCCTGTGTCTATTTTTCACATATCCTTTTCATTGAGAGGTTCCGAATATAGTCATGGATCTTTGCTGGAGGACTCGTGTTATAAAGTCTTTAGAATCTTAACTAAATGCAGAACTGGTGAACTTATGGCTGTCTTAAGTCATTTTACCTGCCTTTTATCTGTGCATTACTGAGTTGTAATTGCCTATTCTCTTTTGCCCATTTACTATGAACATTCACATGGTTAGTACTAAAATTATAGTACTCCATTACCAGATACCAGGCACCAGATCCTTATTAGACTAATAACAGATTCATTAGAGATTAGAAGGGGTCAGTGTGCCCTTTCGGCATGGCTCTCAAATGCCGTACTCTATTCTGGTGGAAAAACAAAATCATTAAAACAACATTATGCACGAATAGCCATTAAACCACGCTATAAACATTTGGTTCATTTAGCTATGTCTGGGTTTGATGCATTTGTTCATCAAGTTATAATGATAAGATTGGCAAAGGATTTCGAGATGTGCTTTTTTAGACCTATGGACTTGTGCTTAGAATTTTAGATTTCTTTATATATAATAGGAGGAAAATCAACAATAAAGTCAATGTGGTTAAGCATATAGCTAAGTGACATTATTGTATTATTCTTAACCACAAACATAACACATTTATAAATAAATAAATTCTAATTACAGGGTCTTTAGAGATGGTCTAAGCATAGCCAAACTATATTGTTCTGTGAACCCTAATTCATAAGTTATAAGAATGAAAAAAGTAACAGTCATATGAGAAAAGAATTGGATCCAGACATACCAATATTTTACAGGTGTTTAATTTCTCATAAATATAGTAATATAACAAGAGACCAGTAAAACCCAATGGAAGCTTTATTTTAATAGACATGAGAATTTAATCTGCTGTTGGTGCTTTTATTTTCATTTGAGCTAACTCTCAGTATATGAATGTCATTCATTCATTTATAAAACTATTTTTTCACTTGACTTCATAGATAAATAATATACTGCTTATTCAATCAAGAGGGTAGACTGATAGATGGAAGCAGTGGGTGGTGTGTGTGTCTGTATGCACCTTTCTCTGGCAGAACCCTAGGTCATGCTCCCTGGCCTCAGTGGGAGAGGAACCTCTAGCCTAGAGCTTCTCTCTGGAGTCCCAGGGCCATGACAGAGGAATGCCAAAGACAGCTCTGGCTGGCTTGGACATTTACCTTTACAATGGTCAGTAAACTCTAAGTCTGGCTTTGGTTTTATCATTTTACTCTTCAACCAAGAACTCCAATGTTAAGGTTTCTGGCGATCTTTTGCTTAATTTACAAAAAGCATAACTGTCACACAGCTGTGTTGCTGTGCAGTGTCCAGCAGGTATCTGTAATGACTGGAATTATCTGTAACACATGCATGCAGCATGGCTGGAGACTTTGAGCTGCCCACTTGCTTCATGCGGGCTTATCTTGGGACATGTCTGTAGACTGGTGTAACTCCACACCAATAGCATAGAGTTCTCTGTGCTTTTTGATTTCTTTTATTCCTTAAAGTTTTTTTTTTATTTCCCCCCTAGGGGATAGAAATATGTTTTTTTCCCCTCTTATTTTATAGGCAAACCACTTCAATAGAACATGGGGTGGCCATATGCTCATATATATATATATATGAACCTCACAATTAATTCAGCAAAGAGAATGGCCTGTAGCAAGCTTTAATATGCCATTCTAGGGGCTGCTTTGATGAGGAACAAGGAGATGATTGCAAAAGAAAATGACAATAACATTTATAAAAAGATACGTTTCCTTTATTAATGATATTCTAAGTATTGGTTGTCATCTGTTTAATGTGACATCCAGGGCATTTGTAGGAGGTACTTAATGCATTTTATGTATAATTTTATAGCAAAAATATGGTGTTAATATTGAAGTATCTTACAGTCTAGCAAACTGTTGAATGAATGCTTGTCTTAGCCTTATCTGAAACTCCCAGGTCTAGACTTTTGGCTGGCATGGCTTCCAGAACTGGTTTTACAACGGTATTTTAGACCCTGGGCTTTAGCCAAAATGATTCCAATAGTGAGGAATGGCTCAAAAAAAAATCCCAGTATCTTCTCCAACAAAAAACAAAGGCAAATTAACTAAATTCACTAGAATCTCTTAAATTGCTAATTAAACGGTAATTAACCATTTCAGAGGAAAACCATTCATACCAGTTTACATTTTATTTGACTAGATTTTCTTTAACAGATTTCTCCCAAACCTGGATGGTTTCTTCCACTTGAACACTGGCAGACTGGAAGCTTCAGTCAGGGCCATCAGCCTGCACTTGTAGGGAGAGCACATGGCATGTGGTTAGAGCACATGGCATGTGGTTAGAACCCTTGCCTTTTGTAATTCCTTGATACACAAGAGTGACTAGAGAGAAAGGAAAAGCATAAAGCTGTTTTTTTTTTTTTTTTTTTTTTTTTTTGTGCTTTGTTTACATTGTGCTGAAAGGCAACTGCGGAGCTTCAGCCCAGGAAGTGAAATTCACATCTCTCCTTCGCAGGCCCCAGAAGAAAGCACCCAGAGATAGATGAACAGTGCCTGCCGCGAATGAATCTTTTCCAAAGAGAAGGTAAATTAGATCATGCTTTTGCCTCTTCATTAGGTATTTTCATTACAGTTATCAGCTACATACTTAGATGTTTAGTGCATGAAAATAAAAACCAACCGAAGTTCAGAACTGAAACTTGTGATTAGGCACCAAGATCAGAATTCAAATGTAGAAGATATGGCAGACAGGAGACAGTTGTACAACTATCCACAGTACGTTGATAGCTCTCACATCTGGAGGGGGATATAAATACCCCCAAACATTTTGCAAGCAGAGACAAGAATCTCCATTGATTAATTCACCTAACAAAAGTGAAATTATTGAGTCAAATGTTAAAAATCACGCAAGTACATAATTATGTCACTACCTGAATTTGTCTACCTGTCTTTACCGGCAGAGTTGTCCAACCATGAAGTCAGATGAAATGTGCTCCAGTTCTTTTTGTTTTCTTTGAAAACTTATTATATACATATTAGTATGGCAAAGAGAACTCACACAGAGAAAGGGGTAAACAGGGAAATGATCACTCCTCCAGAGCTGGTCCCCATGAATCTCTTGACTTTCAAACAGCCAAGGCATGGTATGACTCTTCCAGTCTGTGGAAGGCGTGATACTAAGCAGGAAGTTTATCAAAAGGTCTGTCCTGTTTGTTATATTTAGCCAGGCATTCAGTGTTCCAGTATTTACAACCCTGAATGGCCTTAAAGGATAGCAAACTAATGTACTTACACCCAAGGGAAAGGAGTTGAGAAATGTTGTAGAAAAGAATTAAAATATGCACTGAATATTCTTTTAACCATCCTGTCTGTTTTATACTAGGTACTTTATTTTACTTTAAACCTGTATTCAGACTTAAAGGAAAATAGTAAATTATTTCAGCCATAATGACTTGGCTACTAGGATGAGCATTGTAATGAGAAGAATTTTCAATATGTGATTTCAATATGGATTTCAGGAACAGCCTAAGCTTAGACTCTGCTCTTGGGGCTTAGCATAAAACCACTTAATCCTTTAAATGGTTATGTTCCTTCATGTATAAAATGATAATTACGACTTGCCTGCGGGCTCTTGTAAAGATTAATAGAACAAAAAATAGGAAAGTCAATCTTGTTTAATATTTCATTGGAGGAGCCAGCAGGACAAAGTATAGAGGCAATTATATCCCAAATTCTTTAAGACATTGGTTCTCAACCTTCCTAATGCTGCAACTCTTTAATATAATTCCTCATGTTCTTCTGGTGACTCCCCAACCATAAACTCTATTTATGTTGCTACTTCACAACTATAATTTTTCTACTGTTATGAATCATAATGTAAATAAATATCTGATATGCAGGATGTCTGATATGTGATCCCTGTGGAGGGGTCATGACCCACATGTTGAGATCACTGGTTTAAGAAGTCAGTAACTAAATTTTTTTCAGTTCTCTCTCTCTCTCTCTCTCTCTCTCTTTTTTTTTTTTTTTTCTCTCTCTCTCTCTCTCTCTTCTCTCTCTCTCTCTCTCTCTCTCTCTCTCTCTCTGTAGGGGTATATATAAGTAGAGGCTTATGTGTATAGAGGCCAGAGGAAAACCCTGGGTTTTGTTCTGTAGAAACACTCACCTTGTTTTTAGAGCCAACGTCTCTCACTGGCCTAGAGCTTGTCATTTTGGTTAGGGAAGCTGGCCAGTGACCCCAAGGAATCGACCCTTTATATGGGTTCTGGGGATTGGACTCAGGTCCTTATGTTTGCATGGCAAGTACTTTACTTAGTGAACTATCTCCCTAGTCCTTGCCGTTGCTAAGCTGCCATGTGCTTTACGTGCCGTATCATCACTACCTCCCCACCAACCTATTTTGTTATTTACCCTTCGTATCTTGGCAAATCATCAACTCTATTCTTTATTTTTAAAATATAGTTCCTTGTTTATTTTATGTGTATAGGTGTTCTGCCTGCATGTATGTGTGTGTACCATGTTCATACCTAGTGTCCATAGAGAGCAGAAGGGGATGATGGATCTTCTAGAACTGGAGTTACAGATGGTTGTGAGCCCCTGTGTGGGGGCTGTGACTCAAACTTGGGTCCTCTGGAAGAGCAATCAGTGCTCTTAACCACCGAGTCGTCCCTCCGGCCCACAAATTTTATTCCTGACACACTTGGATCAACTTTACTTTCTACCAATTTCCTGAAAGAATGCTACATTTGTTTTATATCTATATACTCCAGATATATTGTGTACTCTGCAAGTGTGCATTCACTATTTTATATCTTTGTATCAACAGAATCCTGCTCCACATTTGCAAAGTAACAAGTGAATAAAACTGGGACATGAATTATGCAACATCTTTCCAGAAGCTTCTACAATTTGATGTTAATAATACATTATACTACTCCAAACTTTCAGGGCACCAATAAATCAATAACTGAAAATCAACATGGCAACTTTGTTATTGTTACTAAATCCTGGATTAGGAGACAAGTGTGAGGTGTGTGACAATCGTATGCTTCACTGTTCTAGGCACTTCTGGAGCATACCTTGTTGTTTTGATTTTTGACTTATTGTTTTACTCATGAGATTAAATATGACTTAGTGTGGTTATGGATCTTTGGTACCCCCTCTTCCAGTTTGTATTTAACTATCTTATGGACTAGTTACTTTAATTCTGTGCACATTAAACATGTGGCAAATAACTTTCTTATAGAAGTGTTTTCCCCCTAATTTTTTATTTCATATTTTACATACGGATTTTAATTCCAGTGGTTTCATTGGCCAAATTACACATACACTTCACACTGTGTTGGAAGATTTCATTTTGTGAAGTTGACCTATTTGTGTATTCTACACACCTTTTTTAATTTTACCATAGCCATATTTAATAATAACAACCTCCAATATTGTTGTAAGTGTGGACCAGGTACTGTTCTATTAATCTGCATAACTCCGGTAGTAATTACATACCATATTAGGAAATGAATTCCCAAAGAGGCTAAGTAATTTTCTTGTTAATGTCCTACTATGCTTCTGAATTTTGCTACAGCCCTATGTAGGCTTTACATCTGAGGTATGTGTTCTCAAGCTGGACTGTAATCACTTTCAACAGAATTGTACAACACTCTAGAATCTGGTAGTAGGTTGTCCTTCAGCACTCTTCTATTTTATAATTTTCGTGTGGATTTTCTCATTAAATTTACTGTTAAGTTTTATATTATATTGTTAGTTTTCATGAAAAGTTCTGTTGGGATTTGTTTTAGCTTTGCATCACCATAACAAAAAAACATTGGAGAAAATTAACTAATAAGTAGAAAAGATTGTTTTTGATTATGGATCTGGAGGTTCTGGTGTAAGATTAATGGCCAAATTATTTTGGGCCCCTGAGGATCATATCGTATCATGGCAAGAATGTGTTGCAGAACAAACCATTCCCACTGTAGGACAGGAAGCAACAAGATGAGAAGACTAGACTAGGGTCCCACCTCTTCTTCTAGGATCCGCCTCCACTGATCTAATGATCTTCCATAAGTCCTCACTATAGCAAATTCTAATGACACTGATTTTTAAAAATAATCTAAAATTTCAAGTGTCATTAGAATTTGCTATAGTTTAGAGATGGACTGCTCTACCAAAGAGCCATGTATTTCAAGGGTTGGGGTTGGGGTATGCTTTGGATCTTCAGGAAGTGAGGAATTAGCCATTTTTGAGGTAGAGATTTCAAGAGACAATCATGTTAAAAAAAGTCATTTGGGTGAATTTAACTAGTATATATAAATATATTAATATTAAATAATAAATATATTAATATTATATAAATATTAAATATATATCAAAATAGTTTAGAGATGGAATGCTCCACCAAAGAACCATGTATTAAAAAGTTTGGGTTGGGGTAAGCTTTGGATCTTCAGGAAGTGAGGAATTAGTTATTTTTGAGGTAGAGATTTCAAGAGACAATCATGTTAAAGACAAAGTCATCTGGGTGAATTTAGCTGATGTATATGAATATATAAATATATTAATATTAA
Organism: Peromyscus leucopus; assembly: GCF_004664715.2. NCBI lineage: Eukaryota > Metazoa > Chordata > Mammalia > Rodentia > Cricetidae > Peromyscus > Peromyscus leucopus. The sequence continues at coordinate 40,610,948 of NC_051077.1, read as the reverse complement.
ATAATACATATATTAATATTATATAAGTATATATATATTTGGACATGTCCAGACAGAGAACCACATGAAGACACAGAGCAAAGATGGCCATCTCTAACACTGATGACACTTTGATCGGGAGTCTCTAGTCTCTGTCACTAAGCAGGTCAACTGCAGTAGTTGCAACCACTGAGTCAGTGGCATATAATGGCAGCTGTAGCGAATGGATGCAATTATCGCCATTGTTTGTATCTTTCCTTAAAAAAGGTTTATTTTTATTATTATTAAATTATAGATATGGTATGTGTGTGTATGTGTTGTACACTTAATTATTTTTCTGTGCTCTGGATCTATTTGTCAGTTACCATTTTAATATAAATTTATAAATTTGTGTTTGAGAGTATGCCCAATGAATTGGTTTTTGAATTTGCCAGAAAAGATTGTGAATCTGATGGTTGTTACTTCATGCAAAAGAAATTCAATTAATAAAAGGAAGGATGTTGGGCCTGGGATGGAGCTCAGTAATAGAATGCTATGGAGTACACTCAAGGCTCTGATTTTCACTCTCAGCATGACACACAGGCAAAAAGGACTGAAGCTTACTGACAATAACTGGACATTTCAAAATATTCCCAATTTGTCATCTTATTTCTCTTGTTGCATTAAAAATACCTTGCATATCCACTTAAGAGCATTGAGTATTAAAAACAGTTCCATGTACACAAAGCAGAATGGTCATCACTCGTTTCTTAAAGGGCTGATGTAGCCATACAAAGGATATAAATACATAATTATAGAGATAAAGCTTCCATTTTGAAACTTGAGTGTAATGGATAATACAAAGTATTGTACCCCATAAAAATGAATTAAAGACAAGAAACTCAGTTGGTCACAAAACAAACACAAAGACATGAGTGTGGGGAAGGGATTTGTAGGGAAGCTGTGAAGGTTCACAGGTGAGAAGAATTAAAATGAGCAACACTAAAAGGCAAACATGGAGGGCAATGTTGAAAGGAAAGGGGAGTGTAACAAAGTGAAATTTATATGTGATAGGGAGAAACCATGTGTAGCCAGGGTTCTTTTTGTTTGTTGTTTGGTTTTGTTTTTGTTTTTTTTTCTTTGATACAATTTTTTTTATTTATTTATTTATTTATTTATTTATTTTTTTAATTTTACTGAATACTATTCAGTTCTACATAATAGCCACAGATTCCCTTGTTCTCTCCCTTCCTGTCCCCTCCCCTTCCCCCCAGTCCACCCCCCATTCCCACTTCCTCCAGATCAAGGTCTCCCCCGAGGACTGGGATCGACCTGATAGACTCAGTCCAGGCAGGTCCAGTCCCCTCCTCCCAGATTGAGCCAAGTGTCCCTGCATAAGTCCCAGGTTTCAAACAGCTAACTCATGCAACGAGCCCAGGACCTGGTACTACTGCCTAGATGCCTCCCAAACAGATCAAGCCAATCAACTGTCTCACCTATTCAGAGGGCCTGATCCAGTTGGGGGCCCCTCAGCCTTTGGTTCATAGTTCATGTGTTTCCATTCGTTTGGTTATTTGTCCCTGTGCTTTATCCAATCTTGGTTTCAACAATTCTCGATCATATAAACCCTCCTCTTTCTCACTAATTAGACTCCCAGCGCTCCACCTGGGGCCTAGATTCCTCAGTCCTTGGATGGGGTTTCTGGCCCAACTATTAGGGTGTTTGGCCATCTCATCACCAGAGTAGGTCAGTCCCAGCTGTCTCTCGGCCATTGCCAGCAGTCTTAATTGCTCAACATCCCTAATCACCAGGGAAATGCAAATCAAAACAACTCTGAGATACCACCTTACGCCTGTCAGAATGGCTAAGATCAAAAACACTGAAGACACTTTATGCTGGAGAGGATGTGGAACTAGGGGAACTCTCCTGCACTGCTGGTGGGAATGCAAGCTTGTACAACCACTTTGGAAATCAATATGGCGCTTTCTTAGAAAATTGGGAATCAATCTCCCCCAAGATCCAGCTATACCACTCCTGGGCATATACCCAAGAAATGCTCAATCATACCACAAGAGCACTTGCTCAGCTATGACCATGTCAGCATTATTTGTAATAGCCAAAACCTGGAAACAACCTAGATGTCCTTCAACTGAAGAATGGATAAATAAATTGTGGCACATATACACAATGGAATACTAATCAGCAGAGAAAAACAATGACATCATGAGGTTTGCAGGCAAATGGATGGATCTAGAAAGAATCATACTGAGTGAGGTAACCCAGACTCAGAAAGACAAATATAGTATGTACTCACTCATAGGAGGATGCTAGATGTGGAACAAGGATGACTGGACTGCTACTCACATCACCAGTGAGGCTACCTGGAAAACAGGACCCCAAGAAAGACACAGAGAAATGGATGAGATCTACATGAACAGCCTGGACATGAGTGGGAGCAATGAAGGGCGAGGGTCAAGGGAAAGAGAGCGGGAGATCCTAGCTGGATCAAGAACAGAGAGGGAGAACAAGGAATAGGAGACCATGGTAAATGAAGACCACATGAGAAAAGGAAGAAACAAAGAGCTAAAGAGGCCCACAGAAATCCACAAAGGTTTTGGTTTTTTGAGACAGGGTTTTTCTGTGTAGTTTTGGTGCCTGTCCTGGATCTCGCTGTGTAGACCAGGCTAGCCTCCAACTCACAGAGATCCACCTGGCTCTGCCTCCCAAGTACTGGGATTAAAGACAAGCGCCACCACAGCCTAGGGTTCTTATATGGGGACTGATCAGAAGGATGCTGGGTTTTTTGGAAGACGCTAGCAAAGGGAGAAGGTGAGCTACCTGCTATTCAGCCTCTTTGAGTGAGCAGAATTCCACCTCAACCTTTGCATCAGGTGTTCTTCAGCGGGATAGAGATCTAGATCTAGTTTCCTTTAGTACCTTTGAAAGAGTCGATGCCTCAGGGCATAGAATCCCCTCAGGTTGCAGCCTCTGTGCCAAACAGCTGCTGCTAACAGCGGAGTGGCAGTCTCTGATTCAGACAGCTGTTGCTTAAGGGGCAACCACTGTAAATAATAATAATAATAATAATAATAATAATAATAATAATAAAACAGTTAACAACAGGTTACAAATGACACCGATAAAGAATTTGAGCACCCAAATTTCATAGATTATGTCAAAATTTATGTTTGTTTTTGTGTGCTATATGATTACTAGTAAGCATGTTTATATATACCAGCCCCCACTCTCTGCCTTAGGCTGAACAGGATACTCATTAGGAATTTGATTTGGCATCAAGAGGAAAGCATCCACAACATTCCAAAGAAGACAGAACACACTGCAAATAGTGTAGCATGAATCTTAAAATTCTTATTAATAAAATCAAACTTGGAGCTGGGTATTGGGGTGAATGCTGGAAGATCAGAGAAGCAGAACAAGCCACAGCCACTTCACCTTGCCAATTCCTCAGCTGATCCTTTTTCCTCAGACTGGAAACCTCTGTGTTCTCATCTGAATGGATCTCAGCTGAACTGCTGCTAAAAGCCTAAAAGCTTAACCAGCCTCTAGTTCCTGGGTTTCATGCCTTATATACCTGTCTGCTTTCTGCCATCACTTCCTGGGATTAAAGGCATGAGTCACCATGCTTGGCTATTTTCAGTGTGGCTTTGAAATCACAGAGAGCCAGATGGATCTCTGCCTTCGGAATGCTAGGATTAAAGATGTGCATGACACCCTTTTCTGGCCTCTATATCTAGTGGCTGTTCTGTTCTCTGACCCCAGATAAGTTTATTAGGGTGCCCGATATTTTGGGGAACACAATATCACCATAAAATAGGTGTTGTCAGTATGTCCTGCGCCATTGCATGGAAACAGTCGTGGAAAGGGCCCTGGCTGGACTTGGGCCTAGAGAATCATTATTCATGTGAGATTTACATTGTATTTTAGACACTAAAGAGTTGGGTATAAAAGAAGGACAGGAGAGTGGCAATAATAATTCAAATTATTTGTAACAGTCTTTGTTTTTTTTAAACAAGGTCAACTTGAGATTTATTACTTTTTATTAACACGTTAACTACGCAGAAAATGCATTTTATTATGCATTTTCACACATGTAAATAGTGTATTTGATCATATTCCCCCCTCTTCACCTTACCACTCCTACTGAACCTCTAACTCTTCACAAGAGTTCTCCCTTCTAATTTCATGTTCTCTCCTTTTTTTTTTAAATGTATTTTGGTGGTCTATTAAGTGTCATTAAGGTTGTGTGCACGAGAGATTAATTTTTAGCAACCTAGATATCTTACTCATAATTACACCACCAAAGAAAATGCTTCTTTCTCCCCCATCAACCATTAACTACCAATAGATCCTCAGGCAAGGGCAAGGCCTTGTGAATCCCCATCCCTCCATGACTGAATTTTTTTTTTTATGTTTTATTTGTTATCACTGTGTGTGTACATGTGCATCTGTTGGTATAGTATGTTGTGCACCTGTGCATGGCACAGTGCCCCACTGTGGAGCTGAAAGGACAGTTGTTGGAAGTCCATTATTTCCCTCTACTTTGGGTTCCAAGGATTGAAGAGGGGTGATCAGACTCGCAGAGCCAGTCCCCAAGGGAAAGTTGAAAGTCCTAATCTTGTCTTGGTCTTATGCGAGTAATCAAGCTGTCTGTTTGTGATAATCTCATTGGATGAAAACAAATTATTAAAACGTGTGACTTCATTCTGATCCGCAGTCATCCCAAGTGAGGCAGTGAAAGACAGAAGTACATCCAAGACATGAATTATTATTGCCATTCTCTCAATTTTCTTTAATGCCCAAGACTTTAGTGTGGTTGTTAGAGTTCATACTCCATGATTAGATACTCATAATTGTGTGAATTTTTTAAATGAAAAGAACCTGTTAGAAATGTTCTAGTGTTGTTCTACCAATAGTAACTGTAAAGTTAGATGCCATCATGTGCCTCAGCTGGGTTCTCTCTTATGAGTTGAGTAGGAGCATACATTTTTTTCTCAATTCACTGAACACTTTTGTTACACTGGACAATAATTTTCTATTTTTTTTACATTATTTACTATTTATTTGTTTGTGTATGTGCCACCACAGATGTGTGGAGGTAGGAGGGTGACTTGCCAAAGTCAGTTCTCAGTGGGAACATTCTTAACCTGAAAGAGCCATTTCAAATTCCTACATGTAAAATCAAGGGGAGCCATCAGTGTACAGGCATTATCTTGGTCCTTTCAAACCCCATCCAGGATTATTATGTGAGATTCATTAAATAAAACCCAAACAAAAAACCTCAGGAAAAAATATTAAGGAACAAATGACATACACATTTTATTATACATTAATTATATTTACTGAATAATCTAGTCGTATTCTTCAGTTCATTTACAGTGAATAAGATCATTTAGGAATAAGATGAACCATTTTTTTAGCATTATAGATTCAGTTGTTACTGGAGAAGGTATTTTTAGAATTCTTTTGAGTATAATATGGTTCTGCTGTTATTGGATCAGACGCAGTTGGCACAGCGTGACATTTCAACAGTGGCTCAAAGTTAACAGTCACCGTAGAACCCTTTGTGATCAGCTAAGGTTATTTTTAAACCTAATTCTAGATAACTCAGAGAAGTACTTCTCTGTATTCCATGTAGTCATCTCAGTGGCAGAGCCATGGAGGGCTCAGCTCATGGCACTGCCATCAGCTGGCTTCACTCTGAACCACGTTTATCACCAAGCCTCCGAAAACAGAGGCTGCAAGCAAAGGGAGAGACATGTTACTTTAATTAGGAAGTTCACACCTCATTTATTTAGGAATTCCCAGATACATGGAATAGTTTGCTTACTTGTTTATTGAGAAAAACATCTATGGAATTTTGATATAATTCGCCACCTCTAACTCATATGTTATATTCCTTTATCAAGGAAATCACCTGATGGATCAGTTTCTTGGAAATTTCTGGGGGAACTATGTATTCATTTAAGTTGATGACAAAACAGAAACATGCTAAATAATGTGATTAAAGTTGTTAAAAGCCAAAATAAACACTTATAATTATCTCAAGGAAAAACGGTGTTAGGCAAGTGCCGGCTCTATAAAGTGGGACTCTGTGTGCGTCTTTTAGACCCTGCTGCACAATAGATCATAGTTAAAGGTCTGTTAACAGACCCCTGACGGCTGAGCTAGGTAGCTTGTGGTTTTCTTCGAAACCTATTGGCACAATGTAAATTTATGTGTGAGGTGCAAATTGGAAGTTCCTTCTATTGGTGCCCTTGGCAGAACAGAAATCATACTGTAGGGCTAGCAGCAGGAAGTACATTGCTTTGAAATTACCCAGCAGGGTGTCTACTTGCTGCTCTTGCTGCCTCTGAGACAAGGGCCTTATATTGTCTGGCCATGATTAAAATCAAAGTGTAGGCTGCTTTGTTGGGTGCCAGTAAACTTAGGTGAAAACCAGAAACAATCTGGAGTTTTAATTATTTTGAACTGCAATGTTAGTAAGAAATGAAGATGAAAGCATTTTTTGACTAATCTGTCCTGATTATTCCATATTAATGAATGTGCTAAAAATGCAGAGAGAGACAGAGAGAGACAGAGATTCAGAGAGACAGAGACAGAGAGACAGAGAGAGACAGAGACAGAGAGACAGAGAGAGATGATTTTTTTTTTTACCAAAGGCTTTGTGAAATATCTCATGCCATAAAATATATCTAGTTAAGGTGCCATTCAGAAATTCATAGGGAAAAGCATCAAAGCATTATGATACTTTTGGGTGAGTAGAGAGAAACAGATGTGTCTTTATCTTATTACAGAATAAGATGAAATCTATATGAAATAAGCATGGGTTAGAATTTCTTGACTAATTACTGACTTAAAGCCATCCATTTTAAGGAGAATATTTCTGTGCTATAATCAAAACTTGTTCAGTGTCTGCAGGCTGCACAGAGTTCCAGATGCCATAATTCTCAGGTCTGGCAGCTTCTCAGTCTTTTCTACTTAACTTTGCTTTCTTTGAAGAATATAAAAACCAAGTCACAGGTTCAGACATTGCCATCTCTAATAACTTCGAGAGAAAATGTAAGTAAAATCTGAATAACAGAAGTAATGCAAAGTCACTATCACACTGAACTAGATGGTTCTCAAGTAGATGGTGTTAAAACCAGAAGTCAATGTATAAAGTTTTTGGGAAATATGCAACTAAACCATCCCTAAATGCTGAGAATTCATACAATGAGTCAACAAAATTTATTGAATGCCTTCTATGTAGTAGGCACCTTCCATGAGATAGGCAAAGCCTGGGCATGTGCAGGTGAACAGACAGATGGGAAGATAGAGTATTAAACAACCATTTACACCTGTATTCTGGAAACTGAAAAAAAAAAAGCCAACAAAGGGATGTCCAGTATGTCATGCAAACACTGTAGTTACTGCCTAACTTAGCAGCTCTCATCATAACTTTTTTTTTAAAGTTCCTTTATCTTTGTTGTGTTTACATTTCTTTATCTTAGTTTGCTTTATTTAGCAGGCAAATAGAAGATTCAAGCTTCCTCTGGTATTAAGAAGTTAATATGACACCCAGCTGCTTAGCATTTAAATCTGTTTATAAAAATTAACCCCTATGGGTGGAAATACATTCTTTTCATAATGAGATATTATTTGAAGCTTTTCCCCCCTCAAACTTCCATTCTAATCAGGTTTTAATATTGTTCTCAAACTAATCTTTAATTTAATAAGCATAGTAATTTCATTCAGGAAAAATTTCCATGACATTTGTTGCATCAAATGTACACAGTCAGCATTCTATCCCAGCAGCACCACCTATTGTTGTCTTGAAGTCCTTTCTCTAAACTTCACAAACACCAATTCATTCCTTTCTCTGGGCCTGTATGAAGTAACTAATGTTTCACTCCTTCTACAGGTACCATGGTGATGCTCCCAAGCTGTAAGTCTTATTTTGCAAACAAAGTTAATGTCAACTTTTAATTGGTGAATAGATACTGATTGCAGAGGCAGTATGCTTATAAAATATTTTATGATTATTAAAAGAATGTTTGGCAAATGTTCCAAAGGACATCTCTATGTTTTTGAAGTCACTACTACAAAGCACTGTGATTTTTACAGTTAAAATTAGAATGGGAATTGGAATAGAATAAGAGAACACTCTTGGCATTTTTGTCTATTTATTCTAATTAGAGTTTAATGGTTTTCCCCAGAGGGTTTTTAACAACTTCCCTGTGATTTAAAAAATAAATAAAATCAACAGACCACAAATACTATTTGCATTTACAGGTAGAAACTGAAATTCAGAAAGGGGCAAAGTGAGGACCAGTATGGAATTTTTCAGTATTATTTCCAGATTAATGAAGGCTTGAAAATTTCACATCATTTTCATCTTTTTTTTTTTTGTCTTTACTTGTTCATATTTGAATGTGGGTGATAAAAAGCAGCCATGGAAACTGTAAAAAGGATTTCAGAAGGGAAAATAATTAGCAACATGTGAAGCATTTTCACACATATCATTCAGTCTTCCTTCCAATTCCCTGGGGTAGGTGAAGTGGTCTTTGAGTCCTTGGTGCTTTTCTTTTCCTACTGTGCACGCTCTTCTTGAGACATCACTTACTGCTATGTATTAAATTATAATCTCACTTTATACCTATTATTACAAGTATGTATCCATGTCTTCTTTGTCTCAGACAACCTCTAGAAAAATCTATGTAAGTTGTATATGCATGTAAAACTCCAAGTTAGCTTATCATTTTTTTCTGCCACAATTACACATCTTCCAGTATTCCTTTATCTTAGTAATGTCCTATCATCTATATGTTTGATTAAGTCAGAGATCTGGAAGTTATCTCACATTCCTCTTTTCCTTTATCTCTTCCACCTAATCAGTCATGATAATTACATTTACCCAATGCCTGTGAATTCCTCCCTAGTTCATTCAGGCCCTATCATTTCTTACCTGGCTCTTCTAATTTTGGTTTTATTGATTTTCCTTTTTGCCCTTTTAAGCTGGCCTACAATGACTGTATATAGATAGTGATGGTGCTCAATAAGACATCTTCATATAAGCATATCATGGACCTCGACCACACTCAAGTCCCTCCCCTTTCCCTCCTACCATTTGTTTTTCCGGACAATACCAATCCTATTTTATGTCCTATATAAGATTTTATGTATATAAATAAATTCTAGTATCAAATAGGAGAATCACAATGATATCCGCTTCTCTGAGCCTGACTTATTTTGCTCAAGATGAGTTTTATTCAGCCATAAAAGTAAATGAATTGTCGTTTGCCAGAAAAGGAATACAGTAGAAGCCATCTTACTTGGCTCACAGCACTTTTTTGTTTGACTTTTTTTTTTCCTGCTAGATCTTCTAAAATTCAGGACTTTCAGAAGGAAGCTTCGGGAATGGCTCTTCACTCATTTTGATGATGAAGCACAAACTTTTACACAGATAATTTGAAGCCATTTTGAAAATATAAAAATTGCAACTTTTCCAGTTTTCTGTTCTACCTCTGATTTTAGCAGATACTTTTTTTTTTTTTTTTTTTTTTTTTTTTTTTTTTTTTTTTTTTTTTTTTTTTTTACCATGCTGGGCATTTAGTTTTCCTAGTGTGCCAGCCCTAAGAGTGGCTGCTGATTTGAAATATATTAATATACTTTGTTATATTGGAATTTAGGAGAAAAACATCTTAGGATCGGTGCCTAGATGCTGAAATGGCATTTGAAAAACTCGGTATCCATTAGTGTTAAAATAAAAAAAAGTGAACAATTAATAGGTATTTTAATTTGATAGTATTTATATCTGCCAGATAAACATGAACATCTTAAATGATGAGGGATAAGATTAGAGATATTTCTACAAAAGTCAAAAAGAAGAGAGGAAACTGGATTTCTCAACTGCTATTTAAGTGTAACTCAAAGCATTAGCCAATGTCATTTAAACAGGGGTACCCGCAGGCATAAGAATTGGAAACAAGGGGACAAATTCCATTTTTAGATGTTATTATTCTATATCTTGAAGCTGATGCCCCCAATTTGCAGAAAACTATTATAACTAAAAAAGCTTCAAGTATCAAGGTATAAAATTAGCAAAATGCAATAACCACCACTGAAAGTTAAAAGGCAAGTACAAAAGTGTGACAGAAACAAGCATCATATATGGCATGATACCACATAAAACAGGATAAAAAGATGTCTCCACCAAATCCCTTCTTTCAGAGCACAAGGAATCCCACAGAAGAGGAGGCAGAAGGAGCCTAAGAGCCAGAGGGGATGGAGGACACCAGGAGAACAAGGCCTTCTAAATCAACTAAGCAAGATATGTATGAGCTCATAGAGCCTGAAGCAGCAGGCACAGGGTATATACACGTCTACACCATGTCTTCTGTGTGTATATATTATAGCTTTCGCTTTTAGCTTAGTATTTTTATGAAACTCCTGAGTGTGAGAATGAGTGGGTCTCTGACTCTTGTGACTACTCTTGGGGCTCTTTTCCCCCTGTTGGGTTGCTGAGTCCAACTTAGATATGATGGTTTTTGCTTTATCTTATTATTTTTTATTTCACCGTGTTTGGTTGTTATCTCTTAGAAACCTGTTGTTTCCTAATGAGAGACAGAACAGGAGTGAATCTGGAGGGGAGGGGAGGTAGGGAGGAGCTGGGAGGAGTAGAGGGAGAGGAAACTATAAGCAGGATATATTGTATGAGAAAGGAGTCTATTTCAATAAAAGGAAAAAATCATGTTGTATATTATAAAGAGAACAAAACAAAATTTTTAGACAGCAAATAATAAAATACGAAAAATCTATGTGGAGGAAACCATAAACATATCTCAAAGATAAAAAATAGGTGAATATAAAGTTGTAATTAATAAGAGGTTACACATTGTAAGTGCCAATTCTTCTTAAATACGCTATTTATTTAATTCAATCCTAAGAAAAATATTTCACCTTTGGAGTGACACAGATTGGTTATAAAGTTTATATGGGAGAGTAAACAAGCATGAAAAGTTATGGAATTGCTAAAGAAGGACTTTGAAAAATAAACTATAAATTATATTTAGTTACATATGATAACTGAAAGTCTGGTCTATTTATGCATGAGCAAACAGAAAGACCAATGGAATCAGACAAAAAGCTACCCTAGATAATAAAGTGCCATACTAGTAAAGATAACATTTCAACAAGGTAGAAATGTAGCCTTTTAGTAAAGTGGCATTTAGACAAACCTATAGGACAAACATAAAACGACATCATTAATCATATTACTGTGAAGCCAATAGCAAAATAGCCCAGAGATATAAATGGACGCAATAGGTTTCAGAACCAGCAAAAAAAAAAAAATCCTGTGAGTCTAACATAGACAAATATGTTCAAAGACAAACAATACTTCTGAGAATTGATAAAAAAAATGTTATGGAATAATAAGCAAAAGAAACTTCACAGAACAAGTCCTAACACACATGAAATGGAATTGAACAAAGCTCATAAGGTGGAAAACATAAATTTAAATCACAGGAAGATTCTATTTTTCACCTACATAATTGGAAGGTCCCAAAGTCTGAAAATCAAACACTATTGTAGAGGTTTTGGTGAGACAAATATACAAAATAATATGATCCTCAGTGAAGGAGAATGCAACAAACACTATTAGATAAAATAGCCTACACATACTCTTCAGTCTTGCAACACTGCTTCTCAGAAATTGTTCCAAAATGCAAATTGACATATGGTCAAGACTACTTCCTCATGCGATTACTTAAAACACTAGAGGATGAAATAGTTTAAATATCAATGGGAACCAGTTCAATAGAGTGGAATACATTCCCACATGGAGCACAGGGCCTTTTTTTTTTTTTTATTGAGAAAGTGTCTCAGATTATTTCCATTGTATTAAATAAGAATATTTAGGCTGATTATTTGCCAGCCTAAAATCCTCAACCATTTTTTTTCTTCATTTTTCCCCTTTCTTCTTTTTATTTTTGCCAATTTCATACATATATAAGATGGGTTTGGACCATATTCATTCCCCACTACCCTTTGTTAACTCCGTTGCACTCCTGATGACCTCTTCTTATTCTAAACCAGTTTTTCTTCTACTTTCATATTGCACATGTGCATGTGTGAGCATGTGCCTATGTGTGTATGTATGTGTGTTCATGCATCTGTGTGTGTGGGCACATGTGTGTGTCTAAGTCTTCTGTAGGTAGTAACAGCTGCAGGGTATTTATTTGTAATTCCCAAGTCATATCCAGAAGAAAAAGATCATAATTCTCCTTCCCACTCTCTGGCTCTTTCTGTTCTCTTTTCTGTGATGTTCACTGAGCCTTGGATAGGGATTATTAACTGGTCAAAAAGCTGAAAATGAATGATTGTTAAGTCCTCATTCCTAAATGAGACACGTATAACAGTCCAAACAATTCCTAAAGCACAATAACATATATGTCGAAATTATAATGTAAAATGCCTAAAAATGTTCATCTTCTAACAACAAATTAGGATGGTTGGCTAATATCGTTAGCAGTCTTTTTACATGGTGACATGGGTTAATGTGGTCTCTCTTGTCTTTAGCAACAGTACTAAAGGACATACTGTGTTTGAAGTCTGCACATGCTTGTTAGCATTTCATAACAATGTTGGGGGAAACATTCAAGAATCACAAGACAGTAAAGGGTCTTTTTTGAGGCAACAGTGGGAAGACAGGATGCACACCAAAGTGAGTTGCTTTTCCTTCCTTTCGCCTTGAGTCTCTCTAGCACATCTGTTTGTCGAGTCTTAGAAACAGCTGGTGTCAAAGCAGAAACCCGTGTTCCTAGTGCCAGTGTCCAAAGAGGAAGGTAGGGCTTGGAAATTAGTACAAAAGTTAGGCAACTGACCCTGCTAGGGATGTTTACATGTGACTAGGAAAATCTGTGAGATTTTAGGATTTGCAAAGTTACCAAGATGTTGGATTATCAATGAGACCTCCTAAAGTACTGGTCAAAATGATTTCAGATGGAATAGTGCGGGTGAACGGTTTCAGAATTATAAAGTGCTAGGCAAATACAAAAATTTTGTTGTTGTTGTTGATGGGGCTGTAATTTTACTAAGGAGTATAAAGGAGATATTTGTTAAAAGAAAAAAAATATAAATCCCAAGATAGTCACAAAATGAATTATGTGATGATGTTTACCAGGTTAGAAAAAATTCTTTGTTATGAATTTTTATAGTTTTAGTTTAGAAACTAGGGGAATTGCAAATTGGAAAAACACACACGTTTTAAGTTTTTTTCCATATTAACTTAGAGTTTTAAACTTGAATTAAATTTTCTATGTGTATGTTATATATTGACTACATAAAGGCTCTGAATTATGGCACTGTATAATTGTATGATTGATTATATTAACTTGTGTCTCTGAAGTACAATATTTTTTCCATCCATTCATTCATCAAATATAACTATAACTAATGCAATTATTGTTTCATCTTAAACTCATAACTCATGGTCAAGAGTTTAGAGATAAGAATGGAATTATGCTGATAAGTTTATAAACTGATGGCTGGAGGCCAATCAGATTGCTTCATGCTCCTAAATTATTCTATAATAATGTTACTTACAGTGAACATATTGACTTGAAACAAAGGTTGTGGGGATCTATGTCATGTATAAAGGGCTGTAAGTTTTCATTTTAGCTCCCTTATATAGATGCAAAATGGGCATTTGAAAAACTATTTAATGAGTTTAATTAGCAAAATGATAGGAGTGCTTGTGCTTGTAAATGGAGGAGGGTGCTAAGACCAAAGGGATTCTGGTGTTTTATGAAAGATATAGAGCTTTGCTAAATTTAGCAAAAAGTTAAGTGATAATTAGTAAGCAGGAATATTAACATAGGATTTTTGGAAACAGTTATAGTACTTGTTTGAGGAACTGTAAATGGAAGTGATAGAATAGAGTTTCTTTCTTTCTCTCTCTGTCTCTCTTTGTCTCTGTCTCTGTCTTTCTCTGTCTCTCTCTCTCTGTCTCTGTCTCTCTCTGTCTCTCTCTCTCTCTCTCTCTCTCTCTCTCTCTCTCTCTCTCGTGTGTGTGTGTGTGTGTGTGTGTGTGTGTGTAGTCCTGGTTGTTCTGGAACTCACTATGTACCAGGCTGGCCTTGGACTCACAGTGATCTACCTGCCCATCTCCCCCACCCAGTGCTGAGATTGAAGGTGTGCATCGCCATGCCCAGCTCAGAGCAGAGGTTTCTAAGAGAATCAGAAACTTACCTTCAACAAGTGTTGTAAGCTGTCAAAAGAAATGAGAAGTAGGAAAAAAAATCTGAGAATAAAATGGGTCATGGCATAGCAAAGTAGCCTCTAACTTAGATTTAATATGAATGCAAAGGGAATGGATAATTTAACTGAAAACTGAGATCAACTGAAAATTGGTATCATTTTAACAGATGACACACTGACCAGATTTTTTTTTCTACTGTTAGAATGTATCAATGGTTTGTAAATGGAGGCAGAGTTTCTGTCCTGCCTGTTCTAAAATACCCAGCAGTTGCTTCCCAAATTACCACACAGAGGCTTATATTAATTATAAATGTTTGGCTGATGGCTCAGGCTTATTATTACTTAGATCTTACATTTAAATTAACCCATTCCTATTAATTTATTTATTGTCACATGGTCTGTGGCTTACCGGTCCTTCAGCATCCTGCTTCTTGGGCAGCTTTGGCATCTCTCTCAACTCCTCTCCTCTTCTTCTCTATCCTCAGTTTGAATGTACCACCTAAACTTACCTTGCCTCACCATTGCCAGACAGCTTTAATATCACCCAATGAGAGCAACACATATTCACAGCATACAGAAGGACTGTCTCACAGCAATGGTTGATTTTTTTTCAACATTGTTGAATAGCTACTTAATACAGCAAATGTGTCAAGTCCCTCAGCAGAGTAGAGCATTAGTAAGTTACTGTCCAGGACAGCAGAATATGTCAATGTGCACAATTTAGAAAGTGAACTACCAATTTCAAGAATCCTATGAGTCATTAAAATATAATATTGTGGCAGATCAGTGGAAAGAAAGAACATACTTATGCATAAGATCCAGGAAAACCATGAGGAAAAAAAGAATTTGTGTCTGATCCAGTTGGGGACCCCTCAGCCTTTGGTTCATAGTTCATGTGTTTCCATTTGTTTGGCTACTTGTCCCTGTGCTTTATCCAACCTTGGTTTCAACAATTCTCACTCATATAAACCCTCCTCTTTCTCGCTAATTAGACTCCCAGCGCTCCACCCGGGGCCTAGCCGTGGATGTCTGCATCCAGATTCCTCAGTACTTAGACAGTTGATTGGCTTGATCTGTTTGGGAGGCATCTAGGCAGTGGTACCAGGTCCTGGGCTCACTGCATGAGATAGCTGTTTGAAACCTGGGACTTATACAGGGACGCTTGGCTCAATCTGGGAGGAGGGGACTGGACCTGCCTGGACTGAGTCTATCAGGTCAAACTCAGTCCTTGGGGGTGGCCTTGATCTGGAGGTGGTGGGAATGGGGGGTGGACTGGAGGGAAGGGGAGGGGGGCAGGAAGGGGGAGAACAAGGGAATCTGTGGCTGTTATGTAGAACTGAATAGTATTGTAAAATAAAATTTAAAAAAAGAATAAATGATTATGAAAATAAAAAAAGAATTTGTGTCAATTTGGTTGGGTGATGTAATAGAGATGAACAAAAGTAATTCAAGTGATGTTTACTTTTTACCAAGTGTTGTCTTCGATGTCTTGTATGTGCCAATATTTAATTCTCTACCTACTCACAGAAAGTAATACTTTCTTCTTCTTATTTCGTTTGTCTTTAAAATTACAGTTATACTTAAGTGAAACAATACTTGAAAACTTAGCATTATATGGTAGGAATGTGATAAAATGTCTACTGTCAAAATTATATAGTGTCATTTTCAGTTTAGAAGGAAAATACAGCCAGGTGGTGGTGGTGCATGCCTTTAATCCCAGCACTTGGGAGGCAGAGGCAGGTGGATCTCTGTGAGTTCAAGGCCAGCCTAGGCTACAGAGTGAGTTCCAGGAAAGGTGCAAAGCTACACAGAAACCTTGTCTCAAAAAAAAAAAAAAAAAAAAAAGGAAAAGAAAATACAGAGCTGTGCGTATGTATATGTCTTGGACACAGCAGGGTCAGTACTGAGCAGACTCTCAGTTAATGCTTGCTGAATTAATGAATGCATCGTAAGGAATCATTTGTGTATTTGGGGAGATGAGGAGATATTAGGGGACTAATCTCTACAAACAATTAATTGTGTTAGTATTGTGGGGTGTTGAGGCCCATAGTCATCTTTAATATGGCACTATGGTCAAATCTTCCAGGTTTGACTAAAAGCAATTAACCTAGAAAGACAAATGAATCGACTGGATATTAGTCATCAATAGGACTTGTTTTGCTAGATATTCTTTCTGAAGTTTTGATTTAAAATTTTTTACCTTAATTTTTTTAAGTACTAAAGAGCTTGAGTCAGATAATTGGTTGTATGTGTATCACAGCATAAGCCTGCACAATTGAGACCATAAGAGGAGAAGATGGCTTGCATGCTGACTGTCTTTATTGTTCAAGCTGATGCCTTAGTCATCATTTGTAATGGTCCAGTATTAAAACATTAACTAATGATAAAAACTGGTGAAACGATGAATGAAGATGGTTAAAACATTCATGCTGTTGATATAATAAGAATCTGAAATAGAATCTGGCCAGTATAGGACTTTGGCTTGAAATGAATTAAATAAACTTTATTGACATGGCTACAGGGAACATGACATTATTTAATGGTCGTTTGATATGTATATTCACTGATGAAGTTTGTTAATTCATAAGTCTGTAGCCTCATTTTTTTTTCTCATTTCAAAGGGGGCTTCTGGTAACAATGTAAACCACAGTTTATTGTATTGAGTTGACCTGTTCTATAGTTTGGATATTAAATATCCCACAAGGCCCCACGTGTTAGAGATTTGTTTTCTAGGGTGGCCTTCATGGGAACTAGTAGAACCTTTAAGATATGAGGCCTAGTGTGTGACCTTTAGGTCAAAGGGGGTTGTCTTTGAATGGGATTATGGGATCCTAGGCTCTTCTTGATCTTTCTTGTTTCTTCCTGGCCACTGGATAAGCATTTGCTCCACAATGTGTTCCCATCACGATGCACACTACCTTACCACAGGCTCAAAGCGATGGAGCCAACTGATCACAGACCGAAATCTCCGAAACAAAAGGCCCCAAATAAAATGCCTTATTGTTCTCTCTATAAGTTAATTATCTCAAGTATTAGTTGTAGTTATAGAAAGAAAAGAGGAAAGTAATCCAATCTGTTCACCAATGGCCCCTGAAATTGTCAGTTTTTATGAAAACCAAAGGTGGCTCCATGTTCAGCGTAAGCTGAAGTAGCTTTTTGCACTATGAGTCAATAACACCCACAATGTTTGTGGCAAATGTAAGGTTGCATATAGTTCCTAATAGCTGCCAGTGGAAGACCTTTAGGAGTTCAGAAACAAGTTCTTTACCTATTTGAGAAATCATTTCTCCAGTGAATTATTATTAGTCCCTGGCAGACATGACATATCTGGCCAAGATATAATACATAGCCATCAGACTGGAACTGCCCCATCCAAAGTATCATAAAATTTGGTGTGCTTGGAAGTACTTCATTATGGGCTAGAGAGATGGTTTGGGGGGAAAACACCTGCTGTGCAAACATGAGGACTGGAATTCGGATCCCCAGCACCCATGCAAACGCTTGCTGGGCATGGCAACTCTCTGAAATTCCAGCACTTGGCAGGCTGGACACATGGGATCCCCGAAGCAAGATGGCTAGCTGTACTATCTGAACATACCAATTCTCGGTTCAAGTGAGAGACTCTGCCTCAAAATACAAGGTAGACAGCAAGTGAGGAAGACACCTGAGGTCAACGTCTAGCCTCTATCAGGTGCACAGACATCTGCATGCATGCATATACCATGTAAGCAGACAGACAGACACACACACACACACACATGCACACTCATACCTCCCTCACATGTAAGCAAAGGAAGCATTTTGTCATCAAGTGTTGTTGGAACACTGGACGGATAGCTCAGAACCTGCTGAAGACACAATGTACCAGCTTACTGGGGTTTGCCCTCTTGATCTGCTTCTACTTTTCTTTCTAGTCTTACCCGGAAGGTACAAGACCTCACAAGTGGTTCTTTCACATGAGCTGAGTGACAAGGCAAATAATCAAGTGCTTGGTTTAGAGGTGAATCTTGCAGGGCATGTTAGAACTTGCTGTCTCCTTCAGCGAGGGCCCCAAAGGGTGTTGCGGAAGCAAAATCCCATCAGTAGGGGAGACAGGAAGCAGTGTATCTGATTGTTTGCTTGGTGGGTGGAGGAAAATGGGTCAGGAGTGTGGAGTTAGAGGAGTGATGAGTTGCTAACAGCATAGAAAGATTGGAGAATTGATAGAATGTAGAACTGGGGAAAGACTTAAGAATAGACTCCTCGGACTAGCAAAGTACTCAAACACTCTTCATGACACAAAGAACTCAGTGTCACATGCATAGGATGACTTCGTTTCTGGCCACCTTTTCCCCCAACAGTTGGCTCTTAGGCTCATGAGCAAAATGTCTACAATGGAAACTCCATAATTTCAGTAACACGAGCTTGCTCTTTGTTAAAAATCATCTGTCAATGTTTTCATCCATTAAAGACATCCTCTGAGAATATGGCTACTGATGGTACTCCAGCGGGACAGGGAGGCCTGTATTAAGCCCTCACTGGGGCTCATTTGTACTAGAAGGTATCCAATTATTTATAAACAGTTGATAACTTCAGAACTTTTCTGCTTTAGACACGGCAGTTATTCTGTCATTAGAATGCACTTTTATTACATATATATCTCATTGCCTTTCTTGTCTAGAGTTATTCAGGAAGCACTACCATCCCTAGTCCTCCTATCTAAATCACTATCAAGTGTCTTACACTGCATTTTCTTTTCAATGATTGAAGAATTCAGTTCACGGCCAGTGATGGACTCACACTCCATTATCCACTAGTTTTGTTCTGTACTCCTTTGACCCTTTAAATAGCCTCCAAATAAATAGAATTGAGATTTAAGATTACCCTTACCCCACAAGGCTTGCCTCTTTACTATCCAAAAGCACACAGTGCAGGTATAACACCCTCAATTTGATTTTTATTATTTAGTGATGTGGTTGATTAGTAAAGAGTTATACCCATTTTCCCCTATTTTTTTTTGTTTTACCTCTGTGCTCTTAAAATGAGACCAAAATCTAGAACTGAGTGAGTAGAGTAAGTGTTCAATTTTTTTTGATTATTTTTATGTTTTTTTTCAAACATGAGGAAAAACATGTTAAACAAGTGTTTATCACCAGCGTTTATGAATGAAATTGTTACTTTAAATAAACAAAGGTATTAAGAACTAGACTTAAAATCACATTTGGATTCTGGTTTAGTATATCCTTTCAGAGCAAATAACTTCATATATTTTTTGATTTTAAATATTTTATCTTCTGAGATTTTATATATGAGCACTATATTTACCTATTTTCTATTCTCCCTCCCCCAGAAACTTCTCCCATGTTTCCCTACTCTTTCTTAAATTATTGACCTCTTTCTTTTCAAGTATTGATATATATATCCATATTTTATATACATATATCCGTTACAATGTGTGTAATACCTGCTGAGCCCATTTAATGTTGCTTGTATGTATATGTATTTAAAGCTGACCACTGGCCCTTGGATAACCTGTCAGGGGGCTCATCCCTGAAAAAGACTGAGTCTTCCTCTCTCAGTAGTCATTAACTACTTGTTGCTCTTTATTTAGAGTGGGCCTTTGTGAGACTCCCCCCCCCACACACTGGCATGTCAGTGGTATTGTAATGATGCAAATATTGCTTAGGTGACTCTATAGTTTACATGTTTTTAAGAATTTTAAATGAGTAGCAGACATTAAAATCAGAAACATTTCAAATGCTTTGTCAAAATCTGTAAGATTACTTAGGTGATAGCCAAGGGTATAATTTTAAGACACTGGTAAATTTACAATGTTTTTATAACATAATTTTTTATAGATTCTTTGGGAATTTCACATCAGGCACCCCAATCTTGCTCACCTCCCAGTCCTTCCATATCCTTCCCTCACCTCTGCAGCATCCCTCCAAAGTCCCCCCAAATTAATTAAAGACAAAAACAAACAAACAAACAAACTACTTCTATCCTCCATCATTCCAGCATCTCTTCATTCATCCTAGTGGCATTGGGTGCTGTGGCGTGTCATGCAGTATACCCTTTTGTCCAATCAGACCCACCCACAAATGATCATTGCAATGAGTCATTGGTCTGTTTCAAGGCCTCTAGCACACCATCATGACTGGGCCTTCACTGAACCTCCTCTCAGATAATTTAAGACATTGGTAAATTTGGTATTGTTTTTTACTCATTTAAAAAAGTTGTTAGTGTCCAAATATAGATTTAAATACAATTAAAGCTAATGGATACTTTAAAACAGAGAAGCTACTCCATAAGTGGGCAATTTTTATGTTGTATCTTTTGTAAAAAACCCATTGGAGGAAAGTATAAGCAAGATAAGGAAGTACTAATAACATAAACAATCAAATGTTCTGATCTAAATGTGGCATAGTCGGGTAAATATTAAACAAAATATAGCCAGTGACTTACAAACTGTAGCAAAGAAGTTGGCACGAACTGTTCTAAAAAGAAGGTATGAGATACAGAGAATAATGCATAGAGCTCAAGGTGAGTGTGTTACAGGCATTGAAAACATTTACTTCGATTCTCTCAAAGAGGGAAAAAGCAGGTCATGTAATGTTTTTCCATAATAGGAAATAAAGATTTAAGAGCAGGAGTATGGTGGCTGTGATGCAGAAAACTTACATCTGTATCTTTTCATCATCTGTGTTAGCTCAGCAACCAGGTGGTCTGAGCTCCGCCACTGACCAAACAGGGCCGTTTTTCCTTACACGGAACGCATTGCAATATCATCAAATAAGCTCAGCTTTGCCCAAAGCCGGGAGGTGGGGGAATTTAATTCAAGTCACACTTCTATCAATATTTATGTGACTTTTAGCAAATGATTCATTTTCTTGAGCCTTAATTTACCTGTGTGGAGGTAGGATAAATTGTGATGACATGAATGATGGCAAGCAAATGAAATTCCTGGCACATATTTGTGAAGTGAACAAATCAATTAAAAAAATGCATTTTGTACATATGTGGTTACGTTCTTTTTTTTTTTTTTCACTCAAGTGGCCCCAACAGCTTGAGCCATCTTTATTTACACTTTAACAGAGTTTTTGTTTTTGTATTTATTTATTCACTTATTTATTTATTTAACATCCTGGCCTCAGCTCCCCCCTCCAGTACCTCCCCCACCCTCTCTCTGTTCCTACCCCCCAATCCACTCCTCTGTTTCTGCTTAGGAAAGGGCAGGTCTTCCATGAGTATCAATAAAACATGGCATATCAAGTTGCAGTAAGACTAAGCACCTCCCTATGCATTAAAGTTAGGCAAGGCAACCCAGTAGGAGGAGTAAGGTCCCAAAAGCCAGCAAAAGAGTTGGAGACAGCCCCTGTTCCCTGTGTTAGGAGTCCTACAAGCAGACCAAGCTACACAACTGTAACATATATACAGAGTGCCTAGGTCAGTCCCATACAGGCTCCCTGGTTGTTGGTTCAGTCTCTGTGAACCCCAGTGAGGCCAGGTTAGTTGATCATGTGAGTTTTCTTATGGTGTTCTTGATCCCTCTGGCTCCTACAATCCTTTTTCCTCCTCTTCTGCAGGATTTTCTGAACTCCATTTAATGTTAGGTTATAAATCTGCATCAGTTGCTACCTGAAGCCTCTCTGATGACAATTGGGATAGGCACCAATCTGGTCATAGGACAGGGCCAGTTCAGGCTACATATCTGCTATTGCTAGGAGTCTTAGCTGGGGTCTTTCTTGTTGATTCCTGGGAGATTCCCTTGTGCCAGGTTTTTAACTGACCCTGAATACCCCTCCTTTCAGTAGTTTCTTTCAGTATTATCTCCCTCCATGGCATCCCCCCTCCCCAACCTGATTGCTCACATTCCCATCCCTGCCCGTAGTCAACTCAGGAAATCTCTTCTACTTCCCCTTCTCAGGGAGATCTGGGCATCCCCCATGAACCCTCCTTGTTACCTAGTTTCTCTGGGTCTGTGGATTGTAGCACAGTTATCCTTTATTTTACAGCTAATATCCACTTATGAGTGAGTACATGCCGTGTTTGTCTATCTTGGTCTGGGTTACATCACTCAGGATGATTTTTTATAGTTCCATCATTTGCCTTCAAGTTTCCTGGTGTCCTTGTTTTTAACAGCTGAGTAATACTCCACTGTGTAAATTAAATGTACATGGTTAATTTCTAAATGAAAGTGAACTTTTATTTCATTTTATTGGTTTTTCTAGACAGAGTTTCTCTGAGTAGCCTTGGTTGTTCTAGAACTAGCGCTGTAGACCAGGCTAGCCTCGAATTCAGAGATCCGACTGTGTCTTGCCTCCCGAGTCCTGGGATTAAAGGTGTGTGCCACCAGTGCCCTGCCAAAAACAAACTTTTAAATGGTTTTGTAGAAGATTGCCTGGTTAAAATATGTTACTGCAGTGCAATTGTTTAATGTGTATATTTATTAATGGCTGGCAGTTACTGGATGTCATGAGATGAGTATAGAACAATTCTCTGACAAAACTATTTTGCTTCAATGACCAATGTGTCAAGACAGACTCATGGAGCTTGCTGGGGACCTGGCTCAGTGGCTGGTTGTTTTCTGTGCAAGCATGAGCAACTGAGTTTGGATCCTTAGCACCCATGTAAAAAACAGTCATGGTGGCTTGTGCCTGTAAATCCAGCGCTATTGGGATGAAGACAGACCACAGGAGCATGTTTGCCCAATTATGCTAGCCACTCTGTGAGCTCCTGGTTCAGTAAGAGAATGCTGTTTCAAAAAATAAGGTAGAGCATGTTAGAGACAGACACTTATCATCAACCTGTGGCCTCTGCTCCCATTCCTACAGGTGTTCACACACACACACACACACACACACACACACACACACACACACACACTGACTGCTATAGGTTAGGAAGTACTAATTTCAAGTATCACCTTTGGAAAAAAAATGTATCTAACTTTTTGAGAATTAATAAAGAAATACTTTCATCTCGGGTCAGGTTAAACATATTTGATATCTTCTATGACTTGGTGCAACATCAGGAGAGAAGCTTGTCATTGCAGGCCTAGGGTCCTGGAGGCATTTAAAAGGGGCCAAGCATTTCTCTTTAGTTGCTTGATTAAAGAGGCATCTCAGCAAATCTTGCTTGACAGTAATGGGTCAACTAGGTGGCATTCAGATGGTTTAGGATGGTGGGCTGTTATCAATGATAATTAAATATCAGCTTTAGCAACTATTTTTGTATGAACGGGTAGAGTATGAACAAATCTGTACTGACTTAATATCAGATATGGGAGTAGGGAACTAAAATTCTGTAGGAGCCAAGACATCAGTGTACCTAAGATATGAACACAGTGAATTTTGTGATTAACTAGAGATGTGTAATAAGAAAGCTGCTAATTTTGTTATGGTTTGAATATGAAGTTTTTTGCACAAAAGCATGTGTCTTGAAGTCTTGGTCCCAGAAAATAGATCCATTCCTTGAGATGTAATTGATCTTGAGGGTTCAGAATGAATGAATGGATTCATCCCATGATGGACTCATAATCTGATGGCATTGTTGAGAGGTGATGGAAACTTTCAAATATGGGGCTTAGTGGAAGGAAGTATGTTACTGGGTGTGCCCATGGCTGTTGCAACCCATCTTTTCTCTGATTCTCTGTCCCCTGGTTGCTGTAAATTGATGAGCTTCCTCTACATTTCCTACCACTATGCTAAGCCACATGCCCAAAGTAGACAGAGCCAGCCAACCAGAGAAGTGATTTGAAGTGTGTTATTTACTTCCATCCACAGAGGCAGCAATCACCTGTGCAGTCTGGTCTGGTACAGGAACTGAATCCAGAATGCTCTCTTTGCTGTAGTGATCATTTTCATGCAATTGATCCTACAGAATTAATCCTACAGTCCCCCAGGAAAGGGTTCCCCTACAAATGCTCTTAATAAACTCATATAGCTTTATTAATTTTTTTTACTATACAAAATACTTCCATACACAGCATACACAGTACTTTTTTTTTTTAAAAAAAAAAACTTTTTGTTGAATCTTTATGGATTTCACATCATGCATCCTGATCCCTCTCATCTCCCCATCCCCTCGACTCCACCCTTTGCCCTTGCAACTTCCCCACCAAAACAAAATTTAAAAGTAAACCAAAAAACCAAGCCAAACAAATCAAAACAAACATCTTAGCCTGGAAGCTGTAATATGATCTTCAGTCCATACATCTTCGTTAGTGTTCATGAGTCATTGGTCTGGTTAGAGGCCTCTGGTTTCTGTTATGTCCTTAATACTGGGCCCTCACTGGAATTCCTCTTGGACATCCTGTTGTTGCCCTGTGCCATGGAGATCCTACAGCTTTGGATTGCAGGACCGGCCACTTCACATGCTTCAGCAGATCATAGATGAGTTGGGGTGCTGGGTGGGCTACCTCATAGTTCTGATTCTGGGCCTGGTGAGGTAGCTGAGTTGGTCAGCCTGCCGGCTTTCCCCTCATCGTCACTACCTGGGCAAACTCTCTAGCACTGCTCCGGCTAGTTCACCCACAGCAGCAGCAGGCCGCAAAGAGTGAGGCCAGTTCTGCTCTCACATCCTTCGGTCCAGTTCACCGGCACTCACACCGCCAGGGCCAGCTCTACTGTTGTGCCCAGGCAAGGTGCCGGGCCGGCTCTCTGGGTGGCTTTCCCTGGTGAGGGGGCAGAGCCAGCCCTTCTGTTCTCATGCAGGAGATGGCAAGGGTTGGGGTGGGTGTATTTCCCTTACCCTTTCCATCCCATGGCACAGGAGGGAGGGGGTGGGGCAGCTCTCCTGATCTCCTTCCCACAGACCCAGCTCACCTATTATGCCCCCACCGACAGGGGTGGCTCTGTTGTGCTGCTCAGGTGAGGTGCAGGACTTTCTCTCTTGCGTGCTGCTGCTGGTGGCGGCAAGTGCCAATTCTTCCACTCTAATGACCTCAGGGCCAGCTCTTCCACCTGCCACAGGTTATGAGGGGTGGGCGACGGGGAAGGTCATCTCTCCCTCACCTACTCCACTGTCTGGCTGAAGAAGGGTGGGGCCAGATCTCCCAAGTACATTCACGGTGCCAGATCATCTGCACCTCCATAAACAGGGTTAGCTCTCTTGTGCTGCCCGGGCTAGGCGCTGGGCCCAGAAGCCAGTGATGGGCAGCATCAGCTCTACCACTCTCATGACCTCGGTACCAGCTTTTCCCACCTGGAGGAAGGGCCGTATTTCTCCCTTGTCCACGCTATTGTGTGACAGACAGACCGTGCGGCTAGCTCTCCCACTCTCGTGTATTCAAGGGCCAGCTCACCCGCACCCCTGTCAGCAGGGACGGTTCTTCTTTGATGCTCTTGGGAGGTTCTGGGCTAGATCTCCAGAGTGGTGCAGCTGTTGAGGGGCGGGGCCAGTTCTCCCTAGTGCTGTAGGCAATGAATGAGGGGCGGACCAACTCTGTGCAGCTCCATCTCATTGCTTTTGGTGGTAACAGGAGCCACAGACATCAACACAGACTGTAGCTGTGGCAGGGACAAGGACCCAGACCTGGCCCCTGCCAGTCATCCAGGCCCAAATGACACCATGGCCCTGGGTGACAGCACAGGCTACTCAGAGCTGCATGCCCGTGGCAGAGGCTCAAGCCTTGGACACTTAACCTGGCCGTAGGTGGCAACCCGGACCCCTAATGTCAGCGTGGCCCCCTTAGTGGCGCTATGGGCCATGGACATCAATACAGACCCCAGCTGTGACTGGGCCACGGATGCCGACATGATCCTTGGCAGCAGTCGGGGCTTAGATATCACCATAGTCCAAGTTGTCAGTGTAGGTCACTTGGATAGGCATGGACCCAATGGTACCATGGTGCTCGAACCCTCACTTGACCCCAGGCCCAGATCCCGGCCACCTGCGCTTCATGACAGGAGTCTTAGACATCAGTGCAGGACCAGTCTGCAGTAAGGCCACCGACCCAGACACGGCCCGGCCACAGCTCAGTCCTGTAGAATGTCTTTGGCCCAGCACAGTACTTATTTTTAAGGACAAGAGACATACACACAAAATCATGAAATCCCCGTGGGGAAAAGCAAGAAATATTTTTAAAACAACATACAATGTTTTGACATGCCTTCAGATGATTGAAGATTTTTATTTTGAGCTCATATTGTAGAAAATGCATATGAATTTAGAGGACAATGATGAGACACTAGTGTTTCTAGTGTTTAGAAACTGGTGATAGATGGGGCGGGGGAGATGACTCGGTTTTTAAAGTCTTTGATGCTCAAGCATGCAGCGGAAACCCATGGAAGGCCAAGTGGGCATGGCAACCTGAGTGTACTCTCGGCCTCAAAAAGATAGAGAAAGGGAATCCCCCCAAAGCAAGCTGAGTAGCAGACTAGCCATCTCAGTGAGTTCTGGGTTTGATTGAGAGACCCCACCTAACAAAATAAGGAGAAGAACAATCATTCATGATTTCCAACCTCAACCTCAGGCCTCCACACCAAAATATGCACACACAGACTTGCATCCCTCTCCACACACATTTGCATACACGTGGAAAAGAGAAAAAAAGAAATCAATTTGTGGTGCATTTCTCACAAAAATTAAAATGGTTATGGAATATCAATAAACTGTTCTAAGGTTTAACACTAAGTGGTAAACTGATTCGCTACTCCAAACTCAGTGGGTATATTGAGTGATATTCTTTAATGTAAGGATGTCCTGTACAGATCCACATGTGCCTACTTGTGACTGAATAAGGCTGACTCTTGAAAAACTGTGTGAACATTTCTAAGTGTATAAACCAGCTGCTTCCTAATTTTGGCCAACTTTTCTGAAATCTTAACCCTTTCCTTTCTCCTCCCAATTTTAATATATGCTTAGTGAATTAATGGTGTTAACATTATCAGACAAAATTAACCATGCTTTAAAACATATGAAATGAGGTTGTTTTTATTTGTAAGTTAGAATCTTGTTTATATGCAGATATTTGAGGAAAGTAACTGTCACCAGTACTTAGAAGTAATAGACCAAATATTTTAACAAAGGATTGTTTGGGTACTGGAATATTCAGACCAGAATAGTGAGAGAAATATCCTAATGTCTAGGGTTGGTTCTTCTATTGCCTCAAAATGTGACCTTGGGTACACTTCTACACATTGACTAAAATAAGGAGATAATAGGATCTGTTCTTCTCATGGCTGTGTAAAGGCTTTTGAGGAAAGAGAAGAGAGTACAAATAGTTTAGATGAGCCGAAATATCGAATCTGTGTAGTGTCTAGAGTTTGGCAAAGTCAGGAGCTTAAGGTAATTTAAAAGTAAGGCATGTGGATGAGACTCATGTGTCACATAGGGAAGCTGCAATAGAGTGTGGGTGTTAAGTGTTCGTGAAGACACTCATAGGAGGAAGAGCAAAGAGGAGAGCTTTGTTTCAAAGTTCTGATGAAGTATATCCACCTCTTCCCAAGAGAGAAGGATTTTAGGGGTTTAGTAAAATTATATGTAGCATAGTGAAGAGTCAGGGGTACTCCGCTCTTTTTAGGGTCCCCGGGGTGAGAGAAAACTCCCAAATTCCAAGGGTAGTGAGAGGAAGGAAATCCCTCTGTATGAATACCCAAAAGGAGAGAGCTGGAGGCCGAGAGAGAATGGACTTAGTAAGAATTTTAGTTCTCTCCCAGCAGTGGGAAAGAATCATCATCAGAAATCAAACAAAGATAATATCTCCCCAGTTAATTCTGAGACAGAGCGTAATGTAAGCCTGCAGTATCCTTGGCAGTCTGGTATTCCTGTACTTGGCGCCTGGAATCAGAATCAGTTGTGGGGTTCTAGCTGTGCCTTCTAACTCAGGAAGATCCCCTAATTCATGGCTATTTGGGGTCAGCTTCTGTTTTACTGGAGCCCAACTCCGCAGCGGATTTGAGGCCTCCCAAGAGTCCTCTGGTAACCTGTGATGTGCTCCATAGAGACATCTAGTTAGTGAGGACCTTCCCGCTCCTCATTTCAGACTTCACTGGAGAGCTACCGTCTATGAGGATCTTACTGTTCCGTCCCTCACTCATCCTAGACCCCATGGCTCTTGCTCAGCTTCCGATTTCAGCTTCGGCTAATAGCTTCAGAAATCCCTACAAGAAGGGACACAGTCAGCAAGACGAACAGTCTTGAAGGGACTTGAAGGGCTCCCGTGATGGGAGTTGTCGGTGTTAAAAAATGGGAAAGTCGCAGGCAAACCTAGACAAGCTAGTCATGCTAGAAAGGGAAGAAAGAGGAAATACAGGATTCCAAAGGCAGTGTGGAATATTTACACAAAGCCAGCCCCTTTACACTGAAAAGATTAACCTACTCTTAGCATATTTCCTATGACCTTAAAAGAAACCCTGGCTCTTTGTTTGCCTTGAGAAATATGTGTCTTAAAACCCTGTAATAAATCCTTTTGTGCTTAAACCAGCTTGAGCAGACTTTCTTGCCTGCAACTGAACTCTACCTGACTCAGTACCACATGTTATATTTACACTGAGGAGATTTCTCTAATGAGCTAAAAATCATTTTAAGAGAACTTGCATCTGGGAGTTCTGCGGATTGTTTTTCTTTAGGTCAGCCATTTTCTTCCCTTCTTTTGATAGCAAGAGCCAACCCGATTTTCCTTTGGAGAAGACTGCAACCTGTTTTAATCCGGGGAGGCATGCCTTTATACACAGGTCCAGATGATAAATCATTTGCCCATTTCAGGCTGGTGTGATGGTTCAGACACGGGCACAGAACCCAACAGGGCTAATGAGGATCACCATTTGGAGATTTCACTTCAGCTACTAAGAAGGAACCTTTGTTTTTGCTATCTGTAACTATGATACGGGCAACTGAATTTACTTGCCAGTGGGCAAAGAACTTCATGAGAAGAAATCAGGTTGCAGAGGAGAGGATGAAACCTCTGACTTGCCATGCTGTTGGAAGTTCTGGGTCTGGTCATGTTGGAAGTGGCTTTGCAGTTATACAGATCAGTACCACTTGCTGCTTGCTTAAATGAAACTTGAGTTGTGTTTCTGTTGCTACATAACTAAAGTGTATGGAAGAGTTTAACATCATAAAATGAAACTCAAGTCACATATGCTAGTATATTCTTGTAAACCTAGCACTTAGGAGGCTGAGGCAAAAGGATCATGAGTTCAAGGCCAGCCCGAGCTAAAAAGTGAGACTCTAAGAAATAAATTTATAAATGCAAAACCTGAGGGTCTTATTACCATAAAATGATTGGCTTATTTAAATAAACAAATTTCATTTAATATATGATGAGTTTTAAGTAAATGATTGGCATATACATGTTTAGCATAGTATTTAAAATGAGAGAAATTTGGTAATGCTCTTCCTTTTCGCTGGGCTCTATCATTTTCTGTGATGCTTTAGGCAAGTTGCTTAAACTCTGTGTTTCCTATTTCTCATTTGATAAATGCAGACAATAATGGTCATTAATTACCTCATGTAGTTACTGTGTACAGAGTTCCAAAATAGGTAGGAGAGCAGTTTAGTACTTTAATGTTGCTCTTATTGATAAGTAACAAAGTCTTATTAATCAGTCTCTTTTCTATTTCATTATGACCTATTTTGATGTAATAGGTTTTAGATGGTTTAAGAACTTGTAGCAACACAAATATGTAAACAAATATATATGAAACCCTTGACTATGAAAAATATTTTAAGTAGTTACATTCATAATAGGGGAAGGCTAAAGAGTTGTAATGCCCAATAAACACTTTTATGTGTTGTCTAGGTCATGTTTAATTTTTGTTCATTTAAGCATTACTTGTTATATTGTTTCTCAAAAAGATGATTTACAACCATCAGCTATATATTAATAATTTAGTATATCCACACAAATGGAAGCACATTTGAGAGAGTAGGTTTTTAAGAGTATCTTTGTTAGATACTGTAATTGATAATAAATAACCTCATTAACAGCATGGTTCTCCACTGCTTTTTCTCTCAAAAAGGAAACAAAAGATTAGAATTGAGTCATATATCCAGCATGAAATATAGGGAATTTCAATTAAGATTCAAGTTGACTTTTTAAAGTGTTGTTCAAGTCAAATGCTACCCCATGTCAATTGCTTCCAGCTGTTGAATGAGTTTGTAGAGTTATAGGGCATTGTAACAACATTGTCTGCAACACTTCTTAATTTTACTTTTAGAACCCAGAAAATAAATCACAAAATGCATCACAGCCTATGAAATAAATAAGCAATAAAAGAAAAATAAAACTAATAAACAATGTTTTTTTTTTCCCATGTAGAAATAAGTACAGAAAACAGCTAAAATGTGCATGCAAATTTCACAGGCAATACACCAATTCTTTCAATGTTAACATTATACCTTTCTTTCTCCTTGAGTAGAGTTTGCCTTACTTAGTACACATGTTGAATTATTTTTATCTGTAGCTATTTTTTTTTTTTAAGAAATGCATTTGAAACCCACCAAACCCCAGGAGGGTATAATTAGTGCTACTGTCACTTCAACAGAATCTCACCGAGTATCATCCGTAATGAGTGAGCAGGAGAACAGAAGGCCCTTTCAGTTGTCAAGTACAGCTCACACTCCCTGAGTTTCTAAATTCTTGTGTCCAAAAGAAAACTAAGTGGTATTTTGAAACAAGTGCTCACATAGAAAAATTTCTTCCAGAATCCAGTGGTCTCAGGTTGAATTGAAAAAAAAAAAAAAAAAAAAAAAAGCCTCATTGCTGGCCAAGGGGCTTATTCACCATTTTTCATTTCTGTTTGTAATTCCTGTCATCTTTGTTTCTTATGCTTTGGCTAAAAAGGGCGACTCGTATTTATTAGAACTGGGTTTCAATAAACATTATGCATTATGGTGAACCAGAGAGTGATTTATTGATAATTTGTCACTTGTATTTATGAAAATGTAGACCCCAGAGCTCCAGAGCTGGTAAATCATATTCTACAGCCCCAATGTGTTGGAGGCTACCCACTCCGCTCCATTAATGCCAAAAGCACCCCCTTCGTGCTGGCTGCCCATGCAACTCAGACCCCAGTAATCTGCACATTCGCTAATACACAACAAGAAAAAAGAACAACTGCTGGTGATTTAGTTTTTTTTTTTTCAATATGTTTTTAATTTAATTCTCAAGTTGCAGAAATAATAAACTGATAAAATATAATTAGATATGGGATTACAACATAATGAGGCCAGAGAAGGGGCAGGAATGTAAAGGGAACAGTAGATTGCTCGGAATTCTTTTTGCAAAAGTTTGTTTATTATGATACAGCTGTCTAGAGTTTTCACACAGTTTCCAGATGCAGGCAGCTGCTGGTTCTTTGCTATTAAAGAAACAAAGGTTCAGAGTTCATGTTGATCCACTTGTTCTATATTAGTGATGTTTAAGATGACACTTGACTGAGCGGTGGCCTCCAGTCACAGATGAGGTTGTCAAGATGGACATGGTGTTCACTCGCCTCTTGCCACTCACTTATCTCTTCTGGCAAGCACTGTAGCGGCAAGCTGCCCTGCTCTTCCTAATATGTTTATCTCCCGTGGTGATGTCAGCAGAACTCAGCAAATCTAATATTCATGCCCAGGCAGATTTGTTGGTGCTCCTTGTTCATAAGAATAGGCCCTGTATCACCCCCGCAGCTGCTTCCTCTAGATACGGAGGCAGGACTTTGTGTTGCAAGTTCCTCTCAGACAGGACTTGGGCAGCGAACAAAGCATCTACCTATCTTACTTCCATCCACTTTTTTCTTTTCCAAAAGACCTAAATCCCTCTGTGTTCTTTTTCCACAGATGTGACACATCTTTTTCCATTTAGCCAATTCATGTGGATGTAAAATGTTTATGCCAGTAAAATAATGCAGTTGTTTTTCTTTTTTTTTTTCAAAGAAGCAATTAAGGGGAAAGTAGGATTTAGAAAATACAGTTGAGAAAGAATATTATTTAAAGGAAAGGCTTGAAGTCTTAGGTTTAAGAAATTAAGCTGTTGAAAATTGCATACATGTCCCATGTAGACTTCAATAAAAATCACATGAAATATCCTATAATATCTTATTTTAATTGTATAGCAGTTAGTTACTATGTTTCAAGTTTCAAATATTGCTTATGATTCAGTGGTAACTATATGATGGAGAGATGGGAAAACTGTCATAATTATCTGTGATTTTGGGTTTATTTCACAGTTTCTTTATCTTTTCTATGATACAATATAGATTGTGAATGTAAAAACACCAAATATATGAATCCAGATTATTGTTAGCTTATTAAATCAAAGATACCAGGCTAAGCTTATACCTCAACTGGAGGGCACTTACCTCATATACACAAGGACCTAGATTCAAACTCTAGTCAAATCCCTAGTAAAAACCCCCAAAGATGTGAAACTTATTACATGAATTTAATATAGTTTCCACACTTCCTTATTTATGTATGAGTGGCACATGTCAAAACTGTTTCTAAATGAGTCTTGGTATTATTTTTATGTATGATGTCATAGCAATTTTAGTGGCCTTCTTTGATGAACATTCTGCTATACATAATTTCATATAACATCCCAATTTTGGATTGTAGAATACCATTCCACTATTGAAGATTTTTGCAAACATCTTTTGAGAATCATAGTGTTAAATCCTGTGGCTGATCTACAAGCACAAAGCAGAAAGACAGCTAACTGTGAATGGTGTGGGCTTTTGGAACATCAAAGTCTACCTCTAGTGACTCACCTCCTCCAAGATCATACCTCCTAATCCTTCCCAAACTGTTCCACCAACTGGGAACCACATATCCAAACATATGAATCCTAAAGGGGCATTCTCATTCAAACCACAGTAGGGAATAAGATGTGGTGATATATTGTTTGTAATCTAGGAAATAAAGCTTGCCTGAAGATCAGAGGACAAAGGTAGCCACAGAGTTAGCCACAGAGGTCAGGCAGTGGTGGCACACACCTTTAATGCTAGCACTCAGGAGGCAGAGGCAGAGATGCATCTGGATTTCTGTGAGTTCAAGACCATGCTGGGCCACACGGGATCAATCAGTCTAAAAGAGAAACAGAGCCAGGCAGTGGTGGCACACACCTTTAATCCCAGCACTGGGAAGACTGAGACAGGAAGTGATATGGCTGGGCAGAGAAAGGAATATAAGGTAGGAGGAGACAGGAACTCTCCCTGTTTTCAGGCTGAGGAGTTGGTGAAGTAAGAGGTGGTGGCTGTGGCTTGCTCTACTTCTCTGGTTTTTCAGCTTTCACCCTGATTTCTGGCTCCAGGTTTTTATTATAATACCATTTAGGATTTATGCAACAGTAAGATTTGCTTCGGACACCGCTTCTAGCATGGGAGCACTTGAACTATGACAGTAGTCTATGAAATGGACTTCTCAGCATTCTATGTGTTTCTCAAGGAAATATGAACACATCAGTTGTTTCTCGCCTGGTCTGTAGGCTGTTCCAATATCTCTATATTTACAAGCCAGTAGAATTTGTGTCAATAAAATTACAAAAGTTTTGCCAAGAATGTAGGTTGCTCCCCACAAACTGACAGCAAGGCCCCATTGCTGAACGACACCTATACAACTCATTAAACATGGAGAATTTGAGCTGGTGCCTACACAGAACCTTCACCCCTTCATGCTAGTGTCTTCAGTACAGGAAGGTACTCTGCTTGATACCAAAGAAGAAATGCAAACACTAATCCAGCCAGAAATACTCTGATTTACAATGGGGGCCTGCCTGCAAGATATGGTAGTGCAATGGTATCACAAAACTTGTGGGGGTAACCAATTGATACCTAATTTGATGGAAGGCCCTCTCTATGAGATGGAGCGCATTCCTCACACTGCTTGGGTGACTAAGAACCTGGGACTAGATAGCCCAGAAAACTAGGATAAAACCAAATACTACTGTTCATTTAAAATAAAAAGTAACAATAAAATGACTCATAATGACATTGTTCTAGACTCATAGATGAGTGATTAGCTCAGCCACCATTGGTGAACCTTCCTCCTGCAGCAGATGGGAACAAATACAGAGATCCACAACCCAACAATATGCAGAGAGTAGAGACCTTGGTACTTTCAGCTCTACAAAAGATGCTCCCATCAAATCCCTCCCCTCAGGGCTCAAGGAACACTGAGGAAAAGAAGGCAGAAAGAGTGTAAGAGCCAGCAGGAATAGATGATACTAAGGAAACCAGGCCCTCTAAATCAACATGATCAACACACAGATGAACTCAGAGACTGAGGCAGCATGCACAGGGCCTGTATGGGTCTGCACCAGATGGGGTCCTAGAGCTGAAAGGAGAAGTGGACACCTGCCCCCAACCCTAACCAGAAGCCATCTCCAATTGATAAACATTTGCAAATGAGAAATTAGTTTTTTCTAAGGGAGTCTCACTGGGAAACAAATTATTCCTAAGGTTAGGCTGCATATCCAGCTTTAGATGGCCAACAGAAAAAGGAACTCATGGCATTGCTGGAAGTTTCTTGTCTCAAAATGTGTCAGGCCTTTTCCTTTAAAAATTTTTAAAATCATATATATATATATATATATATATATATATATATATTATATGTATATGTGTGTGTGTGTGTGTGTGTGTGTTTTCTCTTTTTATCCTACAGGTCCTTTGCATATATATTATGACTTCCAGTTTAGTGTTTCTATGTGATTTCTGAGTGTGTGAATTAGTGAGTCTCTGAGTCTATGTCTGTTTCTTATGCCTTTTCTTAGGCTCTTTTATTTCTGTTTGTATGTTTTTCTCTAATTCCAATGTGTTAATTTTTGTTTTATTTTATGTTATTACTATCCCTTAGAAGCCTGATTATTTTCTGCTGAGAGACAGAAAGGGGGTGGATCTGGATGAGAGGGGAGGTGGGGAGGAACTGGGAGGAGCAGAGGAGAGGAAACTGTAATCAGGATATATTATGTGAGAACAAAATCTATTTTCAATAAAAGAAAAAATACAGAAAGAAATAATGTCATGGAACAATTTTTTTTGTACACTGTGAATATTTGTTGCTCTCATTGGTTTAATAAAGGGCTGAATGGCCAATAGCTGGGCAGGTAGAGGTTAGGCAGAACTTGCAGACAAGAAGAGGGTGTGGGGAAGAAGAAGGGTGAAGTCACCAGCCAGATGCGGAGAGAAGCAAGATGAATATGCCATGTTGAAGAAAGGTACTGCCACATGGTAGAGTGCAGATAAGAAATATGGGTTAATTTAAGTTGTAAGGGCTAGTTAGTAACAAACGAAACTTTCGGCTGAGCATTTATAATTAATATTAAATCTTTGTGTAGTTATTTTGGAGCTGGCTAGTGGTCCTGACAAAAAACTCCACCTACAAAATAACAAGTTTTTGTTTTGCTAATTTAGTTGCTTTTATCATAAATTAACAGTAATAATGAACAAAGTATTGTACCTATTTGATCCAAAGGCAACAGACTTGGCAATACATATTATTTAAGTCTTTCGTGTAGGTATTATTTTGCTTTAAAGATTTATTTTTATTTGTTTATGCTTATATCTATATCACATATGTGCAGCTGTCCTTGGAGGCTAGAAAAGGGTTTTGGATCCCCTGGATTTGGAGTTTCAGTCAATTATGAGCTATCTGGCATAGGAGTTAGGAATTGAATTCATATTCTCTGGAAGAGCAGCAAATCTCTTAGCTGCTAAGCCATCTCTCTGACTTGCTTGTACAGGTGCTATTGTTATTCACATTTTATACAAGACAAAACCAGCAGGAGAGGTTTAAAAAAGCTGAGTCAAGTTCACGTGGATATTATAGTTCAGATCCTAAGTAGTGTCCTCCTTCTCATATGAACAGTAGTAATTTTGAGTGTGATGAGCTAATCATTCCTATGATGATTGTTAGTTGCATGGATGAAAGTTTTCTGAAAATATGTTAAGATCATTAGTCAATGACTTTAAATAAATCATAGATCAAGTTGTATTATTTGGTCAATGAGCCCTTAGAAAGGAATGGGCTGTTCCAAAAAGAAAGGATTAGTACAGTGAAATGAGAAAGGGCCCATGGATGGGACCACATACTGAGAACTACAGATGTTGAGATCATTCCCAACCAACAACTATCGAATAAACCGGCCAACCAAAATAAAACAAGTATTAACAACAACAGAAACCCAATGACTTAAGTTAATAAGCCACAATGAATAGATTGTAACACATTGAATAATCATGGAAGAGGATCCCGACTTCCATATAAGAACGTAGCTGTGGCTGATGACTTGATCTCAGCTGTGTATGACCCTGAGCCTGAAACCCAGTCATTTGTTGCATGAGATTCTAATCTAGCACAGGAGATGATAAGAGAGTATTTCAGTTTGCAAAATTTGAAGTGCGGCCATTGAAAATGAGCATGGTTATTAACTTGTAAAGGGTTAAATATTTTAAGTCTGTTTGACTCTTTAATCATCGCTTCCCCACATACTATTTTATTTTACTACATACTCATTCTCTATACAGTCATTCTAAATCTTTTGTGACTAAGGCTCAAGATCAAAGTTAGGCAAATGTGGTAGTTTGAATGTAATATGGCCCCCATAAGCTCATTGGGAATGGCCTTACTGGGAGATGTGGCTTTGCTGGAATAGGTGTGATTTTGTTGGAGGTGGGCTTTGAGGGCTCATATATGCTCAAGTCACTCCCAGTATCACAGTTTACTTCTTGTTGCCTTTGGATCAAGATGTAGAATTCTCAGCTCCTTCTCCAGCACCATGCCTGCCTGCACATCATCGTACTCCCAACCACCATGCTCCCTGTCATGATGATAATGGACTGGACCTCTGAAACTGTAAGCTACCACCTCTAGTTATTGTTTTTCTTTATAAGAGTTGCAGTGGTCATGTTGTCTCTTCATAGCAATGGAAGTTATTATTTAGTCTTTGAATTTGTGCTAGGATCCTAGAAAGATATGTGTAGACATCAGGACTTAGCTGGCCTAGGCTTATATACTGAGAAAGAGTGGGACTGGGAAATTTGTGGATATGCTTATGTTTGGTGTTAATACCAAGTGTTAGCATCTTATTCTCAGTCTGATGTGGTGGTAGAATTTTATGCATGGAGTAGCTATATAAACATTATTTTGGTTGTGAGCCTAGCTTTTAATGGCTGGCCCACTCTGGTGATCAGATGGCCGAACACCCTAACTGTCATGATGGAACTCTCATCCAGTGACTGGTGGAAGCAGATGCAGAGATCCATGGCCAAACCCCAGGTGGAGCTCCAGGAGTCCAACCGGCGAGAGAGAGGAGGGATTATATGAGCAAAAGATATCGAGACCATGATTGGAAAAAGCACAGGAACAAATAGCCAAACTAGCAGAAACACATGAGCTTTGAACCAATGGCTGAGGAGCCCCCATGGAACTAGACCAGGCCCTCTGGATAAGTGAGACAGTTGATGAACTTGAACTGTTTAGGAGACCCCCTAGGCAGTGGGACTGGGGCCTGTCCTTGGTGCATGAGCTGGCTTTTTGGAACCTAGGGCCTATGCTGGGACACTTTGCTCAGCCTTGGTGCAGGGAGGAGGGGATTGGACCTGCCTCAACTGAATGTACCAGGCTGGGCTGACTCCCCAGGGGAGACCTTGCCTTGGAGGAGGTGGGAGTGGAGGGTGGGTTGAGGGGGAGGGCTGGGAGGTGGGAGGAGGAAGGACGGGGGAATCTGTGACTGATACGTAAAATTATATTAATTAAAATAAAAATATTTATAATGAAAAAAACATTATTTTGGGTTATCATTAACAAACATATTGGTATGATAAGTGATGTGTTTTTTTCCTGATACATTTTTTTTGCTTTGTCTTCCTATATAAAGTATGTGATTCATCAGACCAAATTTTACCTCTTTCTAAGTAAAGATTCTGTGAAAGAAAAGAGAAGAAGAAGAAGAGGAAGAGGAAGAGGAAGAGGAAGAAGAAGAAGAAGAAGAAGAAGAAGAAGAAGAAGAAGAAGAAGAAGAAGAAGAAGAAGAAGAAGAAGGAGAAGAATTGGAGTAGGAACAAGAAAGCTGAGAATACAAATTGTGTGGGATTACAGCATAAAATCCAGCACAAATCCAGGGGCTGTGTGTGGCAAGAGGAATCTGTTCTTCGCCCAGCTAGTGGAGGCTGTTCCACAGTAAAGACGGCGTGGAAAGTTCAGCTATGTTGTCCTAGTGTCTAGAAGGAGAAGTCAAGAGTCATGTGCTGTTTTCCCCACATCCCACTGAGCTGATGAGACAAACACTGCAAACCCAAGAGAATCCATCCCAAGTATCCCTTGGACATGTTGTTTGGAGTGTGGGCTGTGTTCTTTGTCAATGAGGAACCAGAAACCAAGTGAGAGTGAAATATCCCAGAAGGCATTCCTCTGTACAGCTGGGGTAGAAGCACCGCACACTCTGAACCCTTTCCCCAGCTTCCTCTTTAGTGTTCTGGAAGCTCTTAGGACACAGGTGTGATGCTCAAGATTGGATGTCAGGTGAAGATCTTAAAATAATTACCTAAGCCTTCTGCATGTATGTTACGGTTGTGTTGCCTGGTCTTCTTGTGGGACTCCTAACCGTGGGAGCAGAGGCTGTCTCTGATTCTGTTGCCTGCTTTCAGGGCCCTTTCCTTCTGTTGGGTTGCCATCCAGACTTAATAGGAAAGGAGGTGCCTAGTCTCAGAGCAGCTTGATATCCCATGGCTGGTTGATATCCATGGGAGGCCTGTCCTTTTCTGAAGAGAAATGGAAGAGGAGGAGTAGATGGGAGGGAGGGAAGGTGGGAAGGGGAGGAACTGGGGGGAGAGGAGGGAGGGGAAACTGCGGTCGAGATGCAAAAACAAACAAAATAAATGAATAAATAAAAATTTGCACTGGTGTTCACATGTAGATATATAGTTCTCTCCATTCAGTGGGACAGGAAGTCAATAGAAATGTCTTATATGATAACACTAAAGAAAAACTGGAAGGCAGGGAAGATAGTTCAGTTAGTTGGTAAACTGCATGCTGCATAAGCATGATAACCCAAGGTCTATCTACAGAAGCTATCAAAGTCAGGCACGGGGGCACACATTCCTAATCCTAGTGCTGGAAAGGCAGAGATGGGCAGATCTCTGAAGCTAGCTGTCCAGCCAGCTGAGCCTACTTAGTGAGCTTCAGGCCCCAAAGAGACCCTGCCTCAAAAATGAAGACAGATAGCTCCTGAGGATTGACACCCAAGGTTATTGTCTCACCTGTAAACACACACACACACACACACACACACACACACACACA
Organism: Peromyscus leucopus; assembly: GCF_004664715.2. NCBI lineage: Eukaryota > Metazoa > Chordata > Mammalia > Rodentia > Cricetidae > Peromyscus > Peromyscus leucopus. The sequence continues at coordinate 40,571,522 of NC_051077.1, read as the reverse complement.
CACACACACACAAACACACTAGAGAGAGAGAGAGAGAGAGAGAGACTATGTAGGTGTGGTTGTATAAAGGTCCAATTTCATTAATTAAAAAATAAAAATAAATTGATTCTGTCATTATGTTGGTAACTATCAATACCATGCAACAAACTGATATCCATAGAGATCATGACTTGTCCAATGTTGGATGATGAGGTTACTGCCTCCTATATATAGCCTTACATAGTCTTTCACTTTGTCTTTGCCTAGTGTGTGTTGGAATACCATTTACTTCCAATTCCAGAAAACTGAAAGCACATTCTCATTCTCTGTCCTTCTCCCCTTCCTTTTCTCCTTCCCTCTCATTCTGCCTTTCCTTTCTTCCCTTACCCTCTCTTCCTTCTTACTGTACCATGAAACTGCGGAGAAGGAAGATATCAGTGTTGGATGGGTTTAATGGGTAATGGAAAAAAAGACATTGTTTGGATCTTAATAAAAGTTTGAATTTACGAAGATAAGGGAGAAGGAAGTAGAGGAATGTATATTCTTGAAGGAATAGACACAGAAGTGGCCTATAAGTAGCTCTTTAGAAAGGTTGACTGATGAGCAAGAAGGCTTTGTGTGTTGGACTAGGTCATAGCAAAGCAGGACTTGGGGGATCTGTAGTGGTATTTGTTCTGCCCATGACCTTGGGCTATAGGGCCTGAAGGAGGTGGTGCTTTCTACTTTTGTATGTGACCTCTTAAAATGAGAAGGAGAAGGGTCAGATGCTCCTTCTCCCTGCTCCTGCCTGCAAGGTGAATTCACTTCCTGTCAGATCAGAGGGCGACTTCTGCTGTCTACTCCGTTTTGTATTTGTGAGTATATTTCTTCAATTTATATTTTTATAAAACCCTATTACCCATTAAATAGACTCACATGGATTGATCTTAATAAGTGGCACCCAATGTGGGGCAAGAATTTCCAACCCAAAATCTCGAGAAAGCTTTTTAAAAAGGGTTCTAAAATGGAGCCAAGTGCAGCTTCCTAATTCCTATCACTCATGGCGGGCTGCAGTACAGAGACATGTCCCCTGGCTGCAGCGTGCTTCAGAGGCAACATGAAGGACTCCCAGAGTCTCTGATGGGCCAGGTCATGGTACAAAGAGGCTTCCCCCAGTTGCTGCCTGCTGGTTTGGGAGCACAGCCGTGGACTTAAAAACACAGGCATACTGGGTAATACTGCTTCCCAGAACTGGGGAGATAAGCATGACTGTTGGTTCTGCACCATGTTAAAAAACCTAGCGGGGCCGGCAGCCAGTGCTGCTGCCGCCGTGGTCCTAGCCACACTGCGGTTTAAAGCAATGGTCAGAAGGTAGAGACAGTCATAAAAAAGAAATACATAGTTTCAAAATAATAAAACAAAGTCCTTAAAAAGGGGAATAAAATAATTTGAAAAAAAAAAAAGCCACGTAAAGATGGAAATTACACAGAGAGTCTGGATTACAGTGTCTTTAGGATTTTTAACTGCAGAAAGACATTTGATTATAAAGGCTACTCAGTTAAACCAATATGTATATTTTAAAGGTATCTTGACTTCAAAATGTATGTCTAAGGATATGTTGTTTTGGAAAAGATGTTCTGCTTTTCTTTCCACAGAAGATGAGAATCTGTGGATTCCTTCCAGGTTAATATGGTTCCATCAAAGAACTCTGGGAGGTCTCCAGATGATCCAACATCCAGAACAGCTTCAAGGCAACTGGCTCAGAGAATACAGCCACACAGACTACTCCAGTCAGGGTTTGACCATAATCCTAAAATTTTCTTTGTGTCCCCATAAGACTACCAGCACCCCCTATCAGCAGAAAGTAACCTAGAAAACTACACCCACATTCCAAAAAAAAAAATGGATTATGGATGTTTGGCTTTGTTTAGGGGTTTGGTTACAAATTATTATTGGTCATAGTCAATCTCTTTCTAAAGAAGAAAAGGGGATAGATATGATAGGATAAAAGGGTAGATTATTGACTCTACTTTTAAAAAGCAACAATTTATTTGAAATGTTTTACATATGATTTTAGTTTATTGATAAAAATTTAAAGTTAATTTTGTTAGACTGTATGTATATATTTTACTCTTGTTTAGGGCATTATGTTTATGCAACTCATTTAAAATTATAATTTATCATTAAGAAATACAGATTAATAGTCATCTATGCTAATCAAATTTATAGTCATGTTAGTTAAGTTTTTTAGGTATACATAGATATATTTCAATTAGGTAGGTAGTCTTCAAACACTTCAAAGACCTACAGAATATGGCATTTAAAATGCTTTAAAAATTTAGACTTTTCTGGACAACAAGACATGTCTGCTCCTGGCAGCACCAACTTACTTCAAAGAGGAAAATGGGCATCAAAGACAGTCCACATGGAATTTATCTTCTTCTTGGCAAAACTGGCCATCAGGGCAAGAAACTGCTCTTGCCTGGCTGGACTGATTGATAATATGTTGTATAAACTGGACATACAGGACCCATAGAAAAATGACCAATGAATTTTGCCAAAACAAGACAAAATGGTCCTTCAGGTTCTTGCTTCGTGGAGGAGTCTGCCAGACAGTCTGCAAGACACAGGGAGAAGTAACTGAGAAACTCTAGGCCTATAGGCTGAAGATGGATGCCCCAATGTTACAGAGGAACTTTGAATGACTGTCCAGACAGCCAGATGTCTCTGTCATTTTTAGTATTATGAAAGTTGCTTGCAATGCACTTTCTGTTTACTTAGGCAATATTATATCCTTCTGGGGGTCTTTGATGGAGTTGAAGACTAGATAGTTATAATTATAGCTTTCCTCAGTCATGATAAAAGATAAATTAGATATAAATCTTGAGAGTCACAAAAATAGGATAGATGGTAGAATATTTTTTAATTTTGCCAAATATAAATAGACTAGATATTATAACTGTAATTCTTGTTTGATAGCTGTTTTGTTATATGTAATTTTACTATGTAAAAATTAAAACCCTCCTTTTTGATTAGGCAGAAAAGAGGAAGCACTGTGGGATGTCTTTCTGTATGCCGTGAATATGTGTTGCTATGACTGATTAATAAAGAAGCTGCTCTGGCCTATGGTGAGTCAGGTTATAGCCAGGCAGGAAATCCAAGAAAGAGACAGGAAGAAAAGAGACAGAGGCAGAGGAGACACTAGCCTACCACCCAAGGAGCAACATGCCAGCAGACTACTAATGTCACAGTCATGTGGTGATACATAGATTAATAGAAATGAGTTAATTTTTTTTTTTTTTTGAGACAGGGTTTCTCTGTGTAGCTTTGCGCCTTTCCTGGAACTCACTCTGTAGCCCAGGCTGGCCTCGAACTCACAGAGATCCGCCTGCCTCTGCCTCCCGAGTGCTGGGATTAAAGGCATGCGCCACCACCGCCCGGCTGAAATGATTTAATTTAAGATGAAAGAGCTAGCCAGCAAGAATTCTTATCCATAGGCCATACAGTTTGTAATTAATATTAAGCCTCTGAGTGATTATTTTATAAGCGGCTGAGGGACTACCATTGAGAGAGATTTGTCCTGACCACTGGTGGGGCAGGACACAGGAGATCTTTGGACTACAGAGGTCTGCAAATGAGCACTGGGCAGTGGGAATCCTTGTGAGTCTTAAATGATGATTGGATCAGGCAGTTCTGAGAAACATTTGACTAATGGTAAAAAGACTGGATTAGAGATGATGTGAAGATATAGAATTTAGTCTTGCACTAGCATGGGCACAAGGACCAGCAAGTGGCACTACACATACTTATCTTTCTAAAATTTAAGATGTCACCTTTACTTATTTTTGCTCCTCCGCAATTAGAAAGTAAGTTCTTTGAGATCAGTCAGTTCTTTAGTCCCAGGACTTGCACGAGATAGGTGTTCTATAAATATTTGTCAAGTGAGTGGATGAAATGAAAACACCTATCAATTTATCAAATGAAGATCAAATTAGGCATTTTGAAGAAAAAAATTAATTTGCAAACGTTTGGAAAAGAAAAGGGAAACTTTCTTCTAGAGAGTCAAATTGGGTGAGATGCAAAAATTTAACAAGATGTCATTGTCTGTCTGTTGGACTACTCAGACTACAGAGGACTGTCCCTTGCTGCACTGGGTTGAGTAGGTATGGACTTCCTTTCTGGCTCTACCCAATAAGTGAAATGCTGTGATCAAGGGTACCAGAGCAAAATCCTCATATATTGCTTAAGAAAATGGAGGGATTTATAAAGTCTCCTTGTCTTTAGAAGGCCTGGTTTCATTTGAATTCAGCTTCTTAGAATGTTGTTTTTGATGCCATTTCATCCAGCAGAAACCAGCCTGGTTCAAGAGTGATGGATAAGAAGTTAGAGTCATAAAGCCTGGAGCAGCATTGTTAAATGATATATGGTCCAAGATCTTGATTCTAATAAAGGATCTGTGAACTGCAAGCAGTCTCTGGAAGTATCTTGGAGAAAGATGACTGAAATATGTTTGTCTTTAGTTGAAAAGCCAATCCATAAAACCATGAGTTCCTAAAATCTTTAGCATTTCATGACTGGCTAGGAACAGACGCTCCAGCATCCTCATCTCAGAGTCTGGGATGTTAAAATACCATCAGGGTCCTTGGGTAAACTGATATTTTCACCTCATAAAAATACCTTTGCATGTTCACCTGAGAAGGAAAAAGTGACATTTTTTTTTTCCTGGTGGCTCTCATGAAGAATCCCAGTACCCCTTTCAAACGGAAGAAATGGCACAAAATCTTCATTTCCAGATGCTTGGAGATGGAAGGAAGGAAATTAGCCATGATTCCTTCAACAGTGTATCTTTTTCGAAAAGTATAAAATTCTATGTACAACCATGTGTACATATGGACAGATATGTCCACATTTTTTTTTTTTTACTAACTCTTAAGCCTCCCCCGCCCCAACACCCGCCTTCTCTGATTTCCATTCTTCTTTCAGATTATATGAATGCAAAAATTCCAACCGGAGTTTGATGGTTTTTGGATATCAGGGAACTATCCTGAACTTCTTATATGCCAGTTCTCTTCGACTCCTGAATACTGTAAAAGATGTCCAGCTTTTAAAAGTGTGTATGGGACATGCCTGTTTTTTTTCTCTATGAGGACTGTAAAAGCCTTCCCATTAGATTGGCTGATCTTTCTGTTACATTGAGATTAATATTGGAAACCTCAATTCCAAGGTTAGCCCTGAATATTTTAAGCATTTGTGGTCCCTCAGCTGTGTAGTAGTGTCAGTTATTTTCCCACTGCTCTTGACATCTCAGATGCTAAGTGCCCAGTGACAGCCCGGTAGAGGTTTCTCCATAATCCACCTTTATCCATTAACAGACACTCAATCACTAAAGTGCTTACTAGACTAAACATATTTATCCAACCAAATCACACTTTACAATGCGAATCTGCCAATCAGACTCCAGCTATTAACAGGGAACTGCTTTAAGGGGATTTTGGTGTTTGTGCTGTGAAGAGCCTGCTTACCTCCAACAAACCACTAAACCAAATTAACATAGCTGTGTCCCCATAAAAGAAACCAGATATCCTGTTGTGAAAACAGAGAGCGTGGTGGGAGAGGCCTCCTTTGATGGCTAACAGTGTGGCAGACAAGGCTTCAGACTTCAAATCTGGCTACCACAGAGTCATTAGGAGCCTCCAGCATCAGGCTTTTGATAACTTTAAAAGCAAAATAAAAATGTAGTGTTGGGTAACTCAGTAAGTCGTCAACGTACTCAGTTACTATTATAACTGCAATAAGTACTGTAATTGTTGGATAAGACTCCTTAATTCTAATTGCTCCTTCAACCGAGATCATGTTGTAAAAGTGCTTGCATTAGCCAAAACTCAAATCCAAGACACACAAATGTGGTAGTAATAATAATTCTTTTTATTGGCCTGGCAGAGAGGAAGAGAACAAAGCTTTAAAAACTTCAAAGTTCTGACCGGGGGAAAAAAAATCAGAATTGGAGAAACTCATATACTCTTTGCTCCTTTATTAGACCGATATTTACTAAGTGCCATCACCACTAGTTAAAGAACTGGCATGTTTTTCTTGTTGCCTGTGAGAAAGTTACCCATCCATGCTGCTGGACTAATTTAAGGTTTCTGTCACAAACTACATAGGCCAGACCTTTATATCTTCACTGTGAATGCCTAAGCACTTCAGACTTATTGGTATTATACCCCCTTTAAATAACAAGATTTTAAGGCAGCTTTGACACTTGGTAGGGTTGGAGGGAATTTTCCTTCCATTTAGCTAGCAACAGAAGAAAAGTAGAATTTGCCCAGGGTTAAGCTACAGACACAAAGTAAATAGTAATTCATAAAATAATAGGCCATTATGTTGTGCAGAAAAAGCCTGCTACTGTATCTCAGCTCCACACTTGTGGTCCTAAAATGAAATATGAATTTCCAGTCTTCACTGTTTATCAAAAATAATGAGCACTTTCTTATTTTAGCAGACTTTATAGGCACTTCTGGGGAAAATATTATGTGCAGCTAAAACGGGTTTATTTTGGAGGTCACTTTTCACTCTGAAATAATTTCCAAAGGGAATAAACCATGGCATGGGCATTTTCCCAAGGATTAGCTGAATAACAATGTCAGGCCGAACTAGAAAGTTGTCATGCAACAGAATGACAGAGTTTGCTAGAAATATTTTAGGATCATGGGTATATTACTAAAGCAGGAATAATAAATTAAGGTTCCTGTTATAGTTATGTTTAAGCTTTATTTACTATCACCATCTCTCGATGTAATGAGTTGGAAAGGAGTCACAAGATGAAGCAGGGCATATTTGGAGGCTAGGTGTTTTTTTTCTTTTCTGGAAAATGTGTGTTAAACAGTCGATGGCCTATTCAATGAAAGAACAAAATAAAAACAAATAGCGTTGTATACCATTTGATGACATACAATTTTCCACAATTTGCATTAGTAATAGAAACACACTTGTAAATATATTATTTATGTCATTGCACACCAAATAATGATCTTGTAAAATTATCTGCTCTGTCTATGAAAAACTACTGAAATTGAGATCAGAAAAATGAAAAAGATTATGTTTCACAGACAAGCAAGGAATAGTGAAAATATTGATCAAAACTGTAGTGGGTAACAATGTTATAGAATTTATGCTCTGCTTTAAAACTATTTCTTCCAATTAAGCTATTATAGAGAACAAAGTTTATAATTATAATCACACACACACACACACACACACACACACACACACATACACACACACACACTACTGGCCACTCACTATTGCAGGCTAGATTTTGAAATTGCATTTTTTCTAGCAATGGTGTGTATTACCTAGTGGAAGCTTGGATAATATAGTTAGTAAATAATATTTATTGGTGTGGATGCTAGAGAGGAAACATACTTCACCTTAGAAGTGTACATGGTATGGAATAATAAGATTTTATAAATAGATAAATATGGTATGCAGAGGAGTAAAAGAAACAGAGAAGACAGGCCCAGAAAGTTTCCAACACTGGATTGCAAATTGCCATCGACAAAACCTGTCATTCATTTCTTAACACTTTAGTGCCTAATGTTGTTCAGGGAGGAGGCTTGCAAATGTTTGTTGGCTAAATAGAAAGGAAGTTAACAATAGATTTAGAGGGAAGGAGACCAGTGGGTTGTCGAGGTGGATTTCTCCTCCAAGCCACTGAAGGATAAAAACTACAGGGCACTAAGTGGGTTAGGGCTCTGATTGAGAAAACTTGTCCTTCCATGCTTTAACTCAATGAAAGGCAGACAAAAAGGTACATTAAAAACATCAACAACAACAACTGAATTTAGTATACATACAAGGAACACTAAATAGACTTGAGTAGGTTGTATTTTATATATTTAGGCATATGCATGTGTGTGAGAGCATGCATGCGTGTGTATACACAACACATACACATACACCCACCCACATATTTAACAATTAAAGAAAAAGGAAAGCATGATAGTGAGAGGCAGCAAACAGGTTATATGGGAGAGAGTGAAGGGAGAAAAGGGAAGGAGGAAATGGTCTAATGTTTAATTAAAGAAAAAGCTAAATTTAAATTACATCAGTCTGTCCGTCCGTGCCCCCCCCTCCCGTATTTCTTTGTAGTATAGAAAGCAAGGCTACTTCCCATCAGCCTGGATTTACTTCACTCCCTAGCTGGTGTAGGAGTTTCTTCTGCATCATCCTTGACATGGATCTAATGAGAAAATGATTTGTGATTGAGGTAGAAGGTTCAGATGTAAAAACCTTGTTTCAGCGTCTCACACTCCAGATAAACAAGTACCTTAGAAGATGCTCAGGACTGAGACACGCGTCAGCTGTGGAAATGGAGACCATTGGGGGTTTACATTTGGCTCCATCTGTTGCACACACCCAGGTACAGCATTATCATCTGCCAAAATCCTCCTTCTACCTTGCAGATAGAAATATCTGTACTTAAAAAAATAATGCATTAAGTGTTTTTTTTTTCTTTTCCTTTTTTCATCTTTATCTTTCCCACCTGATACTACTTCAAACCCAAATTTTATTAGTTCCATCACTTGTTGCTTCTAGTTCCTGGTACCAAAAAAAATGTTTTTGACCTTAATTTTCAAAAGCTGAATGTAGATTTGAGGAGTTGTCAAAAAAAAAAAAACCTCAAAAGATCTGAAGAACAAGGGTGTGATGGTTACTCATGATTGAAAAGAAATCTCTGGACACGTCTGTGTCTGTAAGGGATGGTATAGAGTACATTAACTGGGTTGTGAAGATTCAGCCTGAGCGTGAGCAGCACCGTTCCTTAGGCTGCAGTTCTATACTGAATAACCAAAAGTAAAGCTAGCCAAGAAGCACTCACCACTCTCTGCCTCCCGACTGGATGCCATGTGCCAAGACAGAACGAGTTCCCTTTGATTGGAAGCCAGAATAAACCCTTCCTTCCTTAACTTGCTACTTGTCAGTTATGTTGCAAGAATACGAAAAGGAAACGACAAAATGCATTTCTCTAGCCTGGAAAGCGGGAGGAAAGAAAGAAGTTTCCACAGCACAGACCTTGGTAGATCTTGGGAAGAGACGCCCTATGCCTTAGAAGTAGTTAGATCCATGGGGATTTGGTAAACAGAAGCTAGATTTATATACTTTGAACACAGGGAATTCATTGCAAGGACCCCAGAGGAAGGCAGGCTGTGGAATGGGTGTGGTAGACGCATATAGAGCCACAGACATTAGGAAAGATAGGCTGACGAGCATGGATGGATGGTGAAGCGATCCAGCTTGTGCTGAAGCGATCACATAAACAGGAATGAGCGCCACATTAGCATCTGAGTGGACTGATGCCGGTGGACCCCCGTTAGAACAATAGGCATTATACACAATGCCCCCCTCAGGGGATAACTGATAACAAAGACCAGATGGCCTTGGCTTTCTAGGTCTTGACACTATGCACTCACAGGGACGCTGGAACACAGTGGTTTGTGATTCACAGGTAGAATGAGGAAGCAAAGCCCAAGCTGGGCTGAATAATTGAAAGAAACTTTCAGATCATACTGCTTGTCAACCGTGGATTTGTAGAGTCCAGTTTATGCCATTGATAGCTCACTGGTATTTTTCTTTCTTTCTTTCTTTCTTTCTTTCTTTCTTTCTTTCTTTCTTTCTTTCTTTCTTTCTTTCTTTCTTTCTTTCTTTCTTTCTCTCTCTCTCTTTCTCTCTCTCTCTCTCTCTCTCTCTCTCTCTCTCTCTCTCTCTCTCTTCTTTCCTTCCTTCCTTCCTTCCTTTCTTTTTTTTTTCTTCTTTTTTTCGAGACAGGGTTTCTCCGTGTAGTTTTGATGCCTGTCCTGGATCTCACTCTGTAGAACAGACTGGTCTCGAACTCACAGAGATCATCCAGGCTCTGCCTTCCGAGTGCTGGGATTAAAGGTGTGTGCCACCACCACCTGGCACTGGTGTTTCTAAAACCATAGAAACAGTATATCTGGCCAAGCGAAGGAAAAAATTCACCCCACAGTCCTCCCAATCTTAGATATATGAGACCAAATACACTACACTGTGCCTGTTCTCTGCTGCACACAAATCTGTCCTGTAGATGAGTATTTTCCACTGATCCAGAGGCCATTGATAACAGTGGGCCTCATCTGAGGTTGGAAACACAGAAGAAAGGGCAATTTTACTTTTACCCGCTTAATTTTCATATTAAAATTTTATTAAACAAAACAAAACAAACAAAAAACAAAACCACGAAACCAACCAAGTTTCCCCCATTATGACTTGTCCTCAACAATGAAATGTCTTTGCAGAACTCTGGTCTGGGGACAACTTGATTTTTTTCCTTTTCTTTTATGGGTTGGTTTTATTTTAACATCACCCAAGCAGCTCTAATGACGCACGCAGTTACAGAAATCTTGGATAGGGAGAAAACCTAGTAACTCACAAATTATGTTAATCCAACAACAGGCCATTCAGTGTTGTTCAGTGACTGGGAAATTATGTTATGGTCAAATAAACTGTGGGCTTTGGTTCAAAAGGCATTCTCAGGCAGCGGCAGTTCCTCCCAGTTGCCTAGATATTATCTTTTCCTGGAAGAACCTAATATACCTTTAATCCTCAAATTGTGGTGTTGTTTGAAAGGAGGAAAATATATTCTGGAGCTATCAGTTGCTTTGACTTACAGTCATAACTAGCAAATAATTTTTAAAATTTTCTTTTGTTAGTGTAGAGATATTTGGAAGAGACCCTGGTAATGCATGATAGAAAAATTATCTGTATTTCATAAAACATTTTGTTTGCTTTTTGAGGCAGGGTCTTATGTAGCGCAGGCTGGCCTTGAAGTTGTTATGTGCTCAAGGATGATCTTGAACCTGATACTCCTGCCTCTACCTCCTAAGTGCTGGGATTACAGGTGTAAGCCACCATACATACCCTCTTTTACAATTATTAGCAGTGACATTTAAGTCCATGAAGTAGAATTTTTGAGAAAGGCTGTGCCATTACAAAAGATTCACTGTTTTCATTTTTGTCATCTATTACCATGCAGTGAATTAAAATTAGTAAAATTGAAAATACAGTTTTTTTAGGTTAACCACACTTTAAGCTTGTGTTTGTATAACAAAGATACTCATTCCAACATTCCATGAAGTCTTATTGGACAGCGTTGGTCCACAACTTTGACAATTTATCATGAGAGGTGAAAGTCTAAATTATTCTGGCATGATTCCATTCTTTCTATTGAAACAAAACTTTTCCATCACAAGTTTGTGTCAGCAACATTGGGACTATTAAAAAAGGGTGATATTTATGCTTTTGATGTGTTTAAGGTATCTAACATACTTTAAAATTAATTTTATGTCCTAGTCTATACACTTGTGAGTTCAGAATCATTGAGAACTTACTGATGGATTTTTAAAAATTTTATCTGCCATATATAAAATTTGTGAAGATGTACTCTTATAAGCAGTTTGGCAGTTTAAACTTACTTGACATTTTCATACTGAGTCAGGGAAGAGAACCAGTTGGTTTAAAAACACTAATCTTTATGAGTGTTATCTCTAGTTTTTCCTGGGCTTATTTTTGAAATCCAGCCTTACTGCTAGTTTGTGGACTAGATACTCACACTAAGGATGTGAGTCAGTGCATCTAAGGAATGAAGGGATTACATTCCAAGCCCAGCTCTGTCTGTTATGTTCTAAGTTACAACACCACATGACAAGGCAATCAAACCAACTGGGTTGTTATTAGGGAACCATGTGTGGATCCTGTGGACTTAAAAAAAAAAAAGACTATGTCACCAGACAATAAGTATTTGGTGGATATGGCAACTACCCTCATCTGATTACAATAAATTATATATATGTGTGTTACAATATCACATTGTAAGTTATGATATGTCAACTATGAAAATAGAATACTTTTTAGTGACTTAAGATTTAACTTAGAGAATTTATACTTAAGAGTATTAATGTTATTTCCCCATTTATATCAGTAGAGGCTTTTTTAAATTTACAGACCTGTTATCTGGTATCAGTTCTCAAGTCAGACTTTTTTGAGAGGAAATATTTTATTGTTCTACTGCCCAAATAATGACATTTGCTCCTTGTTTTTAGAAATTAAATGCACTTTTATCATTTTGAAACTTAAAATCATGTATTTGGCATAGTTAAGAGTTTGTAGATTGGTATCATGGTTTGAACAGTTGCTCTATGCATAAATGAGTCTATCCGAATTTTCCTAGGTATTCACTGTCTTTCAATTTTCTAGGGCCTCCCTGTCCTAAGGCCAAGAAGTTAAGTGAGGATTTGTCCAAACAGAGTCAAGCTTTCTCTGAAATACAGAAATTCAGGATTCACTCTATTTATGCTCTTGGTTTAGTGATGTAGAGTGAGATGATTCTAATTTGGCTCTCAGTAGCACTTTTAATATTTTACTCCAGCTACAATACGTGTTACATTTGGTAACTATTACATTTAAATTTTAGAGTTCTGTATTGATTACTCAAAAACACTACAAGCTAGGTTTGTGTGTTCATGCCAATAGTTCCAGAACTCAAGAGACATAGGCAAAACGATTGCGGATAGCTTGAGTAAGTAAGTAAGATACTGTCTCAACACGTACAAAACACAAAAAGAAATCACTGGAAGCTAATTAATTTAGATTTAGTTTTGAATATACTTAAAACTTCTGATAATAAATTAAAAATATCTTAAATATTAACACACTATAAGAGCCTATTCTCTGGAAATTTGTAGTGGTGTTTTCACAACTGAAAAGTATATACTCTTTTTGAAGAGATAGTTTGTGATATTATTTCCTAAACTAATGCTTTCATGCATAGTGATTTTAATGGTTAAAGAACTACCTGAAGCCAGACATTTGTGGAGGATATAATGTAAAATTTGTTTATCTGGATTTTCACTGATCTCAGAAATTGCTGTTACTTGGTTATTCATTTCTATTTCTCTGTTTGAGTCTTAAGAATGAAATATTTTTGGTTTGTGAACCTAGCCTTTAACGGCTGAGCCATCTCTCCAGCTCTTGATCTGTTTGGGAGGCATCCAGGCAGTGGGACCAGGTCCTGTGCTCATTGCATGAGTTGGCTGTTTGAAACCTGGGGCTTATGCAGGGATGCTAGGCTCGGCCTGGGAGGAGGGGACTGAACCTGCCTGGACTGAGTCTACCAGGTTGATCTCAGTCCTCGGGGAAGGCTTTGCCCTGGAGGAGGTTGGAATGGGGGGTGGGCTGGGGGGAAGGGGAGGGCAGGAAGGGAGAGAACAAGGGAATCTGTGGCTGATATGTAGAACTGATTTGTATTGTAAAATAAAATAAAAAAGAAAAGAAAAAAGAATGAAATAAAATGCATACTTACCAATTATACAACCTAGTATATATCTTATGTATCAGTTCCCCAGTGGCCGTACACACATTATCTTATTCAACTCTCACATGAATGTCACTGTCACTAAGGTACTTAAAAAACAAAAGACTGGGATAAAGTTATAATTTACTCAGTGGCGAGAAATCAACATAGACAGCCTGATTCTATAGCTCTTTCTGTTAACTGCTATATAGCTGATGTCACAAGTTAGGATATAGACTCAAGGATGCTACATAAGGAAGGATACAAACTCAACAGTGACTTGTCCAAAACAGGGCAAAAGAAACATGAATTTCAACTGAGTCTAACTTCCAATAATAGCTTTTTCCCCCCCTATTTTTATTATTGAAACAGACTCAGCAAAAGAACATCTATAGGCCACCAGAAATGAGTAAGAATGGGAAGAAGGTAGGTAAAAGTCTGTTTCGAGTACCTCCATACAACTGTATGATGCCTATTAACTTGTCACATGGGCCTAGAAATCAGTTTGTATCCATGGTACCTTTCTTTTTATAGTGAAAACATCCCAGAAGCAAGACTATTTTATCCTGTTGCATAAGGCTTATATTTTCCAGAACGAAAGAGGTCAGTGATATTTGGAGGGCCACAACTACTGTTCATTAGATTTACTTGAATGGCTCTGGGGAGTATTTTTTATTTGCACATGCAGGAGATTTCAGAGGTTGGCTTCACTTAGAGACATCCTTGAAGAGTTTGTGATGTTATCATGGTGCACAGTACCATCCCCAGTTAGGGGCTGCTGCAAGAAACACAACAGAGCTAATAAGAACTGTGTGACAATTCAGTACGACAAGGACAACACATTTGAAAGGAAAACTGTGGCTGTTATTGATAAATTTTGGCCCGTGATTCAGCAATCTGCTGCACATTTACCGAGGCAACTTGAGGTCCAGGTTAACTGTTCAGTAGCTGAAGATGCAAAGTGGAACACAACACATGCAGAGCTCTACAGCAAATGCCAAGGAGTGGTTTGTGACCGTTCACTTGTATGATGCCTAATGGTGCCGGTCTCCGACTAGTAGGCTCTACAACAATTGGGTTCAACAACTGAGATAGCTGCCTTCATGTTTGTAACTCTTGAGACAGGGAGCTTGACAGAATGAAGAGAAGTGGACTAATATTAGTAGAAACAGAAAAATAGCAGAGTTTTATAGGAGATAAGAGATAGAGATGGAATTCAAGGAAACATGGAAATAAAATCCAACGTGAAATATGGATCGATTGACATGCTAACTTTTTTTTGTTTTTGTTTTTCGAGACAGGGTTTCTCTGTGTAGCTTTTCGCCTTTCCTGGAACTCACTTGGTAGCCCAGGCTGGCCTCGAACTCACAGAGATCCACCTGCCTCTGCCTCCCGAGTGCTGGGATTAAAGGCGTGCGCCACCACTGCCTGGCGACATGCTAACTTTTACTATGCTCCAGTAAGTGCCAGAAAGAAGTTTTTTTTGAACTTTTATAATTGTGCGCCAATTTGTATATATCAATAGATGCAACAACGTTTTATGAATGCTTAAAGTTTTTCAAATCTCTCAAGCTTTCTCATGAGCTTCTCACTGCAACTGGAATAAAGGAATAGTGTAAACAATCACTTTGAAAAAAAACCCAATGGACTGATTCTTTGAAGAGATATTGAGTAAACATGACAAATCTTATTGATGTAAAAGTCATTAAACAGTACAAGTGAGTAATATGCGAGGCAACATATTTAAATGGTAGACACATTAAACATTATGAGGTTTAGAGTTTAAGGCAGATACCCTGACAGGAATAGAGCCAAGGCCAGAGCTTGATAGGGGGTGAGTTTGTGGAAGAGAATGGGCAAAAGAGAAGGTTCTTTTAGGCTCAGCAAGGATGAATGGAGTCTTGGCAAACCAAAGATGTCCGTGATCTTTGGAGAGCAGGACAGTAGAGAGAAGAGGGCCCAAGGTGGAATGAGGTGAGGTTTACCTGGTGATGATTATTAAAGCTCGTGTAGGTGCTGTGCATGAGTCCCTCTAGGGACCAAGGAAACTACCAATTATACAAAGAGTGCTTAACGAATCAAAGAAGGTCTCTTCTCACTCAATTTCCTTTAATGCTTTCTCTACCAAGAGGCAACTGAGTCTCACTAGTTCATGATTCATGTTTAAGAGAAATGTTATTCTGAAATTTGTATTCTAGTTCAGAAGTTTCTCAGTGGGTTAAAACTTTAGGGTAGTTTCAAATTTCTTCCAAATTTTTTTCCTCTTTATTATAGTTTGTATAAATATTAATTCATCCTAGAAATGACTTATGGGAAGAGGGCCTCCCCCTTCCCCTTTCACCATAGAGCACAGCATTCCAGGAAAACCTCATTTCTGCTGATGAATGGCTATTGGCACACGGAGATCTGGCATGAGACTGGGAAGAAGGGGTGTAGCTGACATGAGAAAAGCTTGAGAAGGAAACCATAATCCCCCCTCAAATTCGCTGCTTATTAGAGGAGCTAAAATGATTAAGCAGCTGGAGGTTTTGATGTATGAGGAAAGATTAAGAGAATTACATGTGTGGAGGCTGGCTGAAGAGCTAAAGGAGTATTGCATGCATGAGTATGCGGTGGGCACGAGGGCGGCTGATAATCATTTGCAGATAATTGAAGGTAAAAGTCCCAAAGAAAGCAAGGGATTGTGAAGGTGGTCTTTAGAGGATTATCTAAAGGTAATGGATGATCTGAAGAAAAGGGGAAAATGTTTCATCAGGAAGACTTTCATAATGGGTAAGATTTAAGGGTAAAAACATAATAATCTTGTAACAGAAGTGGTGAAATTCCCATCTCTTGACTCACTTAGGGGAAGCCTGTAAAGTTTTGGGAGTGTATAAGGCTGTTTTGGTGGGGGAACAGATTTGGTCATCAAGGACATCCCTTGTCCTGATGTTTTATGGCTTGATCTCCAAGATGAATCAATTGGTAAACAAGAATTTGGAAACTCCCCAGGAATCATGCCTATCTTATCTCACCGACGATTTTCAAGTAATAAAGACGTGTTTTCCCATCTCTTCCTCTTCTGATTTCCACACATTGTCCCTGACATTATCATTTCTTAAGGTACATTCTGGTCTGTGGATAGAGGAATCACATGACTAAAAGATAAGCAACATGTACTTCGGCAAATGGCAGGATCAAGGAACATTCCTTTTATTGAAATCTTTTTTCCAAAGATGACTGATGTGTCATGGGGGTGGGGGATGTTCAGTGTTCCTCGGTGCTTAAACCATGTTGCCTCGTCACATGAAATTGGTCAAGACTTGGAACAAGTCATTTTAATGCTCACAGAGTAAGTAAAGAAGTCCCATGACCATATAATTTCCTGTCCTTTGGGCTCACAGTTTCTAATGTTTTTCCCTGGAGAAGGAAAAAAAAAAATCTTCATATAAGATTTTTGTGCATGTTTCTTTCCCAGTGTTATTGATGCAAATAATTAGAATTAACCTGAAATCATCAATGATAGATTAAGAAATTTTATTATCTCCTTCAGTAGCTAAAAAATTATGGCTTTTGAAACTATGTATTGACATGTAAAAACACACAATGATATTGGAAAGGACACGCACATACAACGGCATCCTAAAGTATTAGGTAAGTTGAAACCCAGAAACAGATAGATATTTAGTTACCTCTCTGTCTTTGAGTATTCCTTTATATCTGTGCAAGTAATGTGAGCTACTGGCCATATTTGAGCATTCTTTACCTTTGAGGTACAAATGGTTGCATTTGGATATGAATGTTTTTCATTAAGTAATTGACCACATACATAAAAACTTAGGCAGATATGTGTATGTTTCTGTATCATTTAGAAAATGAGTATAATTCCTGATGACCTCTACCTCCTCCCCATTCTGACAGTGTCTCATTATGTAGCCCTGGTTGGCCTGGAACTTGCTATGTAGACCAGGTTACCTTGAATAAAGATTTGCCTGCCTCTTTTTTTTAAGTGCTGGATTAAGGGGGAGTTACCACATCTGGTCCATTAATTTTTTTTCTCCCCCAATTTTTGTAAATAGAAATTGAAAGGATGTTGAAGATGAATTTATGTTCACACTTTACAAACTATGTCCAAGTACTTTAGTATATCAGAGTATTTTATGGTGAGAAGAGCTGTCACTGACATAGTATTAGACACTTTAAACAACACTAGAGAAACTTTAACACAGCAGGGTAAATTTCGTACTCTTCAAGACAGGGATATTACATTGCATTTGACAGTAAATCAATAGAGGGAATACTATGAACATAAACCCCTATTGCCTTTACAGTTAAGTTTTAATTATGGTCCTTATTATTTTTCATTATCATAAACCATTAAGATTATGAAAAAGAATAATCATAGTGATAAGAAAAAATACAAAAATGACAAGCAATTACACGTATGAAAGAAATTCATGAGTCAATCACTGATTAAAAAGGAAAACTTCCTTCTATAAGTATTTGTTGTGTTCATACGGTAGGCCTTTAGTCTCATAGGGTCTGGAGCATCATTAAGGAATAAAAACAATAAAAATGTTTGTTTCTGGGGCATTTTTATTCCTGTAATTGTGAACTCTTCCACAATGTAGTATGCTTTTCTTATGTACACTCAGTAGGGGAATGTCCTTGGCCAGCCCAGAATTCAGGCAGTCGGAAAGAGGAATCAGTTCCTTCACAATGTTTCTAGGCCCAAGGTGTTGCCATGGAGAAATATAAATAAACTCTGCTCTGCATCATCACTTGCCTTTGGTTGACCTAAAGAGCACTCTTTTTTTTGGGCATATTACTGAAGTGATTGAGGCTGATTTAACACCGTTCTGAAACAATGTAAGTAATTATCATCCTATTTTATTTGTGTACTTATTACTTGATTTTTCTCTCATTTCTACATCAATTTAAGATTCCTCATCAATTGCTTAAAATGTGCGTGCGCACATGCACACCACATTCTTTTTATTAATCTGCCCTTCTACTTTTCATATGAAGGAGGGACAGACTTATGAGTTTAATACTTAATAAAAGTTAATAGGCTATTAACTTTTAATAAATGTTTTAATAAGTTAATACGCAATATGAGAAACTGGTTTAGACAGGATTGAGACCAAATAGTCTAGCTCCCAAGTATGGCTTAGTAAACACTGCACCTTCTCAAATACAGCTGGACTTTCCCCTACTTCTCTGACTCAAGGATGCTTATAAGGGAAGACTCTTCCTGTTTGGTACCACTAAAGGAATATATACATTCCAGAATGGCAGAGGCAGTTATTTGTAACTGACTGGTAACTAGTTTCCACTCTTGTAAGCTAACAAACACCCATGTCTTTCTTCCTAGGTACCTACCTCCTCTCTACTCTTTTTATTTCTTTTTTCCTTCAGGCCATAGACTTTAAAAGTTATTTAGTCTCCATAAAGCAGGTATTTGTTTCTTTTTCTTCTGATCCATACAACCCATTGGCTCTCCTATAGCTAGAAAAGTTCTCTGTGCTTTAAAAATTTAAAAGGCAAGTCTTTTCCCCCCTGAACATGGTTCTGATATCAATCGTTCATCAGTCCATATGTTTCTTCTCTTTGTTACACACTTTTGATTCTATAATTGAGGTTTTGATAATTCATTATCAATTATAAAATAATTGTATTCTGTTTTGCTCTTTTGCTTATGAAAATTAAACTCTGGCATTTAAACTTCTGATATTTAATTTGTCATATTTCTTTTTTGTACTCACTTTGATTTTTTTAAAGTTAGTGCATTAAGTTGTTAACTATTTGTCTCATTTCTTGAGTCTTTTGGCACTCTTTTGAATTTTTTGATGAAGACAAGTATCTTAACTGTCTAATTATAGTCCTGGCCTTGCTCATTTCATAGAACCGGTTCTTGTGTTGTCCCAATGGGAGAATCATCTTGGCGCAGGGCTTAGCAATTCTTTTTAGTAGATAAAACTTATTTTTTTAAAAAACATTTTCCCTTATGAAGTTAAGCTGAATTGCTAGTTTTTAATTATATCCATACCATTAGAGTGCTACCCTTAATTTATTGACCCATTTATTAGGGAATCTAAGAGTACATGTTGGACAACAGAATGATGTCTGCTTATTTTGAAAGTTTGTATCTTTTGCAGTATCTTAGAAAAAGTTTCTGGGGCTTGGAAAGATCACACAGTTCTGAAAAAAAAAGTCTGCATAATTTAGCAAGAATCTATTTGTACATTTCCAAAAAACAAAATTGAAACTGTTCAGCATTTTTATATTTTCAGAAATTATTCTTCCAAGAAAAGTGGCCTCCTCTTTGATGTAAATGTTGAAATTACAGCATCTGACAGATTGTTATAGACTATTTTTACATGGCTCTGGATATTGGGTTATTCAGGGTTCAGGAGAGCAACAGAGGAGAGTCACTGTGGATTGTTTGATAAAATATCTATTGCTTCTATCATTAAAGATTAGAAAAATTTCTGTATATTCTTTTGGGTTTTAAAGGAGAATTCTTACAAATACATCGTAGATAATTTTTTAGAAGGGTTGAAATAACAGAACAAGCTACAGGAAGGCATAATACAAAGAATGCAGAAAGATCTGATGGGATGTTTGAGGTCCAAATGCGGAACATTTGAGGACGTAGTTTCCTATATGGGAATCATGTCTTTAGATAAAGAACACAGAGGGTTTAGGCACTAATAGGCTGAGACAAAATATTCTGTTGACTCTGCCTACCCAGTAATTGTAGCTTATGAGATGCCCAGTAGGGCTGGAAGCCCAGCTGCACTCCAGTGGTGGTTGGATCACTGCCAACAACGGCTGGTGTTCAGGGTCTTCTTGCTGTGTTGTGGCAAGACTCTGGCAGCCTTTTGGCATTTTCATCACTTTGGCAGAGACGGCCTGGCTCTGAGTGTTCTCTGCTAGCCTCTGAGGCTGTGTGTCTCTGTGGCGGCACTCCACCGAGCCATCAAAATCATCACATTTGACCTTGTTAGTGTTGCAGCAGTCTTGGAAGCAGGGAAGCTTCACCCAGGTGGGATTTGCTTCCCTAAGAAAAAGTCACAGAAGGCCTAGTGTTCCTGTTCTTTTCTAAAATAACCACCAGACTTTCTTGTTTTCATTGACTAAATGTGGGAATATAAAAACCAAAGAATAAAGCGCCATGAGAGTTGACTTGTAAATCACTAGAAGTAATTTGGTTTGTGTTTTTTAATTAACTCACAGCCAAAGAGAATTACAGAATGTTGGAATTGTATAGTTCGACATATACATATCCACATGATCCTCTTTATTATATTTCCAGGCATCTTGTCATTCAAAGAAATGAAGCCTTTTATTAATGAGGACCTTAATTACTTCTTCATCCTCCTCCTCTTCTGTGGTACTGGGAACTAAAAACAGGACCTCATGTACATGATTTATCTCAGAGCTATATCCTCAATATGATTAACAAGCATATATACATACATATATATATTTCTTCATATACATATATGTTTCTTCATATATATACCAATAAACTAGGCACAAATCGTCCAGAAAGACACTATGAAAAGCCTATACCTTTGAATAATACATATAGAAGGAGGAGAAGAAACCCAGATAAAAGGCACAGAAAATATTTTCAACAAAATCATAGAAGAAAATTTCCCTAAGATAAAGAAAGAGGTGCTTATTAAGGTATAAGAAGCATACAGAATACCAGAGAGGATCAGAAAAGAAATTCTCCCATGACACATAATAATAAAAATACTAAATGTACAGAACAAAGAAGGATATTAAAAGCTGTAACTTCAGTACCCATCTCTTGCCAATAGACAAGTCACCTAGGCAAAAATCTAAACAGAGACATATTAGAATTAAATTATGTCATTAAATCAAAGGGACCTAAGAGACAGCTACATAACATTTCACCAAAACTTTAAGGAATATGCTTCCTTGTCAGCAGCCCATGGAACTTTCTCCAAAATTGACCACATATTGGACACAAAGCAATTCCTATCATGTATCATCATATCATATGCGTATATCCTATACAAAATAAAATATCATTCAATAACTCTAACCAGGCAAGTGGAAGACATATAATAAACACTTTAAGACATTGAAGAAAGAAATTGAAGTAGACACCAAAAAAAGGAGAAGAATTCCCATGCTCATGATCAATAAGGTTAATATTGTGAAAATGACCATCCTATGAAAAGCAATGCACATTCAAAGTAATCCCCATCAAAATTTCATCACAAATGTTCACATTAAATAAAAAAATCTATCTTCAACTTCATATGAACACACACACACACCAAACAAACAAACAAACAAACAAAACAAGAAAAATCTCCAAACCCAAAAAACAAACAAACAAAAAAACCTCAGGCCAGCTAAAGCAATCTGGAATAATAAAAGAACTGCTGGATGTGTCCTCATCCCTATTTCAAGTTGTATTACAAAGCTCTAGTAATAAAATAGACATACTGATCAATGGAATCAATTTGAAGACCCAGACGTAAGTCCACACACCCACAGATACCTGATTTTTGACAATGAATTAAAAAAATATGTACTGGAGAAAAGGAGAAAAGATAGCATCTTCAGCAAATGGTGCTGGTCAAACTGGATAGCTGCATGAAGAATATAACTAGATCCATATTTATCACCCTGCTCAAAATTCAACTCCAGATGGACTAAGGACCCCAATAATAGACCAGATACCTTGAGTGTGATAGAAGGAAAAGTAAGAAATAGGCTTGAACTCATTGGCACAGGAAATAACTCTCTGAACAGGATACTGCTGCCACACACATTAATGCCAACAATTAATGGTACCTCATGAAGCTAAAGGGTTTCTTCTATACAGCATAGGACACCATCATTCAAGCAAAGTGGCAGTCTGCAGAATGGGGAAATTTTTTTTTAACCAATTATACACCTAATAGAATATTAGTATCTAGAATATGTATAAAGAGCTAAAATAACTGAACATCCAGAAAACAACTAACCCAAATAAAAACTGGAGCATAGAACTAGATAGAAAGTTCTCTAAAAGTGAGACTCAAATGTCTGGGGCACACTTACAAAAAAAAGTTCAACATCTTTAGCTGTCAGAGAAATGTAAATTAAGACTAATTTCAGATTCCATCTTTGTGGTATTGCATTCCCCCAAATATTGTGCATGCTAATAAACTTATCTGGGGTTAGAGACAGAACAGTCACAATATTAAACATAAATGATAGGCAGTGGTAGCTCACGCCTTTAATCCTAGCATTCCAGAGGCAGAAATCCACTTTTCAAGGATACAGCCAAGCATGGTGACTCACGCCTTTAATGCCAGGGAGTGGTGGTAGAAAGCAGAAAGATATATAAGGTGTGAGGACCAGAAACTAGAAGCATTTGGCTGGTTAAGCATTTGGCTAGTTAAGCTTCAGGCTTTTGAGCAGCAGTTTAGCTGAGAGCCACTGGGATGAGGACACAGACGCTTCCAGTCTGAGGAAGCAAGACCAAGCTGAGAAGTTGGCCAGGTGAGGTTAGCTGTGGCTTGTTCTGTCTCTCTGACCATACAGCATTTCACCCCAATAACTGGCCCTGGGTTTGATTTTATTAATAAGAACTTTCAAGACTCATGCTACACATCTTATAGCAGTTAGAATGGCCAAGAAAACAAAACAGATGACAGAACATCTTAGCAAGGATGTCGGAAAAGGGAACACATATTCATTGCTGGTGGGAGTGTGAAATGAATACGGCTCCTATAGAAATCAGAGTGGAGGTTGCTCAAAAAGATGAAAATAGATCTACCTCCAGATCCAGCTTTACTGCTGTGAGGAATATACCAAAGGTCTCTACATCATACTACAGAGGGATTTGCTCATCCATGTTCATCGTTGTTGCTCTATTAATAATAGCCAGATACTGGAAATAGCCAAGATGTCCATCAACAATGAATAATGAAAATGTGGCACATTTATACAATGGAATATAATCCAGCTATTAAGAAAAATGAAATTACAAAATTTTCAGGTAAATGGACAGATCTAAGAGCAATCATCCTGAGTGAGGTAACCTAGACTCAAAAAGACAAATATGAGATGTTTTCTTTTAAGGTATTCATATGTATGTTTCCAACCAAATAACTAGTGAGGTTAGGTACCTAGTAAGGGGCCAGGGGGGAGGAGAGGATCTTCCAAGGAAGGGGAAATAGATCATAACAATATAAAGAGATAAAGCAGAAATTAGAATAGCAGGATTAAATGGATAAGGCAACGGGGATTAGGGTAAATGAGAGAATATAGGAAGGGACAACTAACACTGAAGGCCTTTTGAAAAGCCATACAGAAACCTACTACCATAGAAGCTTCCTAAATGCATACATGTATGGAAGGGATCTGAATGGAGTCACCATATAATGGGGGAGACAATGCACCAACTAGGCATCTTATGCCACCAAGGAAATTGTTCAGTCCCAGGAATGGGTCACATCTTGGGGAATCCCTGGGCAAAGGTTCCCATGGTACCCACCGAACATCTCAGGCTACTGCTACTGCTATTGGTTGCTCTTCACAACTTGATGGTAAGACCATGTGGCTGAAGACAGCACTCACTCATGTCATCAAATACAATGAGGTTGAGCTGGTGCCCAACAAGAAGCTTCCCTCCTACTGAATAGAATTCGTAGTGCTGGAAGGTACTCTGCATGCTGCCAGAGCATAAAGGTAATCTACAGTATCACTCACCTACAAATCCTGTCACTTATAACAGTGGCCTGCCCGCAGGATATCCTGGTGCCCTAGTGGTCTAAATGTCATGGGAGTACCAAGCACTTTTTGATTGGACTTAAGGCCCACTCTGTGGGATGAAACTCATACCTGACACTTCTAAAGTGGCCAAGAGCCTGGGAAGCGAAAGTCATGAGCCCTGGAGGAAAACCCACTACTATTACTCTTGAAAAATAGTGATGAA
The DNA here is from genome assembly GCF_004664715.2 of Peromyscus leucopus. NCBI lineage: Eukaryota > Metazoa > Chordata > Mammalia > Rodentia > Cricetidae > Peromyscus > Peromyscus leucopus. Next base: position 40,547,247 of record NC_051077.1, on the reverse strand, counting down.
AACTATTCCCAATGATATATTACTATATGTATAAATCAGAGCATTACTCAACTTACATCAGCGAAGCTTCTTCTTTCAGTGGATAACAATTAAAACAGAGACTGCAAACTGGACAGTTATTCAGTGAGAGACTTTGGAGCACTCAGTCTTAAGTGGTAGGCCTTTGTTAAACTCCTTCCCTTAAGGCTTAGGGTTCTATATGGAAGAAGAGGCAGAAAGGTTGTAAAGGCCAGGGGTGGTGGATGACTCCAAATAAGCAGTGTCTTCTGAAAGGACCAAGCAGATGCCTTAACAGGCTGCACAGTCTTCTCTCAGAGATCAGGCCTCAATTTCAGTTTCCTGTGACTAGAGCAAACAGTTTCTGGGAGGGCCATGAACAAAAGACAGAGTCCTTGCAGTAGCTCCCTTTCTGCACGGACTCTGACTGCTTAAGGTTTAGCCAATTGTTTACTGTCTGGGACCCCTCACCAACTTAGAGCTACATGCATGGGTCAATGTGAATGTTCGAGGCCAGCCAAACCCTGTGGCAGCTCAAGGACAAAGCTTGGGACTTGTTCAGGCCTGCCCTAAAATGATAACTGTAACCCCCAATCAGTAAATTCAAAGGTTACACACCCTCACCCAATCGCATGATGCAAAGGCTTGTACCACCCTGCTTGAGGTTTTTCACTTTAAAAACCCCTCACCCTGAGAGTTCAGGGCTGTCCTCCTCCACCTGCTGCGTCAAGTGTTGGACACAATCAAGCCCGGGCTTGCTTGTTATCAATAAACCCCTGTGTGTTTTACATTGGATATTGGCTCTGTGGTGGTCTTGCTTGAGGCCCTTGTGACATGGGCACAATACTTCTAGACATAGCAGGACTGGTATACATATGAATGTACAGGGACTGTGACAGCCTTTATAGGATCTGCACACGTTCAAACTGGGCAAAATACAAACACTAAGCAGGAGGTGTCGCCACACACTCACATCCCTAACCAGGAAGCTATTTTCTGTTGGTGACTTCTGGGAAAGAGAAAATTAACTTTCTCCAATGGTATGTTATTGGGTTATTGGGTATATCAACCATACCCCAAGGCAGACCCTATGCCTAGAAGTAGTTGGCCACATAAAACTCATTCTGTGTTTATTGTTTGTTTTTTTTCTTTTTTCTTCTTTGTAGGCTTTTGTTTTATTTTGATATATTTTATTGGTTCTTTGTTTTTTGTTTGAGAGAGAGACAGAGACAGAGACAGAGACAGAGAGACAGACAGAATATGAATTTAGGTGGGGTACGGGTGTGTGGGAGGAAATGGGGGAGGTGAAAGAATATAATCAAAAAGTACGTATAAATTTTTTTAAAACAAATAAAGGTTACAAAACTTTGAAGTGTACATATAACCCAAATAGCTCTTAAAATATTTCACTATGAAATATAAAACAAGATGCTATAAAAATAAAAAGTCAGTTCTTCATTTATAAATAAATTTAAATGTGTAACTCCGAGGATTGTTTATGATAAATCACTAGTATACAGCAGTGTGAGTTCTGTGTCATTCCAGTGGAGTCAAGTTCCTAAACGGATGTTCCGGTTTTCACTAGTTTGAGTCACACATGCTCTTGGCAGTGGTTGTTGGATCTATACAGTTTAATTGCATGTTCTCCTCATGAGGATTTTGGGGACCTGGTCAGTCTGGGTGCTGCACACAGCTCGACTCCAAGTATCCTGCTTTTCTCTTCCCAGAACCAAACCTGCCATCCGCAGGACCCTCACTACCTTCTTTGACGCTGTTGCTTTCCTACAGCATCATAGTTACCCCAAGGACCCCCACGACCTTCTTTGTTACTACTGCTTGCCAACTTACAGCATCACAGGTATTCTGAGAGGGCGACCCTGCTCTTTGGGCTCTTTTTCATGAGTTGCTATTAGGGACTTGTAGAAGTGGATAGAAATCCACCAGTAAGAAATATGAAGTGAGTTACCAAGAAATAGTCATTCAGGCATCCAGGAGATGGAATCCGTGACAGGGATCTGCCGTTGGATGACCGTTTGCCATGTTCCTGACCCACCACACCGTGGCTGACATCAAGCTCTTTGCTCTTGGCTGAATGTCTTGCTGTAAGGGCCTCTTTACCAGTCTCAGGAGGACAGGGCTAGGGTAAGTCAACTCATTTCAAATTCAGTCCCTTAACCACCTGTGACTTCGAGAAAGGTAGATGTGCTCTTTCTATATTACCTGCCAGTCTTCAGTTCTGTATTGAGGAATACAGACCTTGGGAAACTCCTGCTATGCATGGGAGATAATTTTAGTATGATCCTCATAATACACATACATTACAGTCCAAATATAAGATTTCTTTCCTTTCTTTTTTCCTCTTTGTGTGTGTGTGTGTGTGTGTGTGTATGCATGTATGCATGAGTGCAGGTGTGAGCATGTATGCATATGTATGTGTGGAAGTTAGAAGACAACTTCCATTGCTGTTCTTTTAGGGGCCTTCCACTTTTTGTTTGGGAAAGCATCTCTCATTTGCTAGGCTGGCACACCAGTAAGCCCAGAGATCTGCTGGTTACAATTTCACTAGTGCTAAAATGAAAAGTATGCACCCCCATGCCCAGATTTTTATATGTGGTCTGAGCATTGATTTCAAGGCCTCCTTATTCTCTCAAGGCAAGTACATTATCAACTTGGCTGCCTCCTCATCCCTTAAATGTAAGTTTTCTATCAGAATGTATTTTAACACAGTGTTGAGATTTTTCTTCAAATAAATCATTTCTCTGGCTTCAAGTAAATACTAGATCTATATTTTCTTTGATTTTTTTATTGTATAAGTAAGTATAAAATGTATAGAACACACACACAAATTAATATGGGAAATTTCAAATGAATGTTTTTTTGTCTATGACACATGCACCTATCTTTAAAAAAGTAATAGTGATAACCTGAAGTTTAAGATGAAGACAATATTATGATCATGGAATTTATTTTTTCTGCTACTTTGAGAGGAATAAGCAACAACTAACAAAATAGACAACATTCCCTTATCATAGAGAGTCGCTTAGCTTCTTAGGTAATGCATCTACATTGTTAGAAATCTTCATTTTCCCACAACCTCCCCCAATCTGTGGTATCAGGGATAGAACTGGGAATCTTAAGCACATTAAGAAATACCCTGCCACTGAGCTACATGCAGCCCTTATTTTTCAACATATATAAAACTTGATTCTTTAGCTTGCCTAGAAAGAGGAATAATTTAATTTTAGTGTTTTAAATAAACTTTGTTTCTCACAAAAGAGAAACTGCTGGAAATATGTGATTGAATTTTTCTACTTCGGTAAGACAAATTGCTAAATGACCTTATTAATAAAAAAAACAGAGCCAGATATTGGGTGAATTCTGAAAGATCAGAGAAGCAGTACAAGCCACAGCCAATTTCACTCACCTTGCCAACTCCTCAGCTGATCTTGTTTTCTCAGACTGCAAGCCTCTGAGTCCTCACAGGAACGGATCTCAGCTGAACTGCTGCTAAAAGCCTAAAAGCTTAAAAGCCCTAGTTCCTGGTCCTCATACCTTATATGCCTTTCTGCTTCCTGCCATTACTTTCTAGGATTAAAAGCATGTGTCTTTCCCAAGCAAGACATGAGATCTCAAGTCTTGGGATTAAAAAGATATGTGCCACCAGTGTCTGGCCTCCATGTCTAATCTAGTGACTGTTCTGTTCTCTGACCCTAGATAAGTTTTATTAGGGTACACAATATATTGGGGGACACAATGTATCACCACATTATTCTCTTATCAATTACCCATGTGGAGTTACTGGGTCTGTTACACCATGTTTACGGTTTCTTACCTGTTTGAACAAGCTATGTTTAATAATGCTTCCCTTTTGAATATTTTGAACCCTCTCCTTCATTTGTACCAATTTTATTCCTCTGGAATTCTCATTCTTGAATCCTATACTGGTGCCTTGAGAAGCCATTCTATTTCTTACTTTGTAAATTGCAGCTGTGCCCAATTTTACAGCTGGAAAAAATAACAAATTTAACCTGGTGTCTTAGCAAGTGTTGATGCCCACACTCGAAAAAGGAAAACACATGAATATACATGCACATGTACTACACACACACATATACTACCACCACCACCACTACTACTAACAACAATAATAAATGAAAAGGTAGTAATATTTAAGGATCTTGATTTAATTATGGAAAGTAACTGAAAGTAAAAACAGGAAGCAAGGTTGTCTACCATGTCTCATTTGATTGTCTGTGCTTGGCTGATAACACACGGGAAGCAGCATGCCACCATAAAACTGAAGACAGTCTTGCTTACAGAGAGGGAGAAAAAAAAACCCACATGCTTATTTTGTGTGGCATTGAGACATGATGCTGTCATTTACAAAGTTCACATCCAAGACTGCAGTATTGAGTTATAAATATAACGGTAAGACAAAAAATTTCAGTGTTTTAAATAAAGTTACCGTTTATTTGTATTGGACTGCACACCCAGCTGTCCTCTGTGGGCTCGGTGTTGGACACCTCTGTTGTAGAGCATTATTTGTTTGCTTCCCAGGAAAAGATCAAAAGAAAATTGGGGATGGTGAGATGGCCCAGTGGGTAAAGGCACCTGCTGCCAAGCCTGACAATTTGAGTTAAATCCCTGATACCGGTAGAAAGAGAGAACCAACTCAGACAAATTGTTCTCTCAACACACAAACGCACGCACGCACTCACGCACGCATGCACGCACTCACGTACGCACACATTACATAACTAAAAATCCAAACAAATAAAAACATGTAAAAAAAAACCCCCACAAACAAGTGGATTTATGCACTCCATAGTAGAAGCTACACCTTTGTCTTGAACCACATTGTACAAGAGTTTGCTTGAAATGAGCCACAGATCAAATACAAAAGACAAAATCAGGAAACTCTCAGGAAAAAAAATAGGAGTAATTTTTGATGACATGGAGTTAGATTAGAAAATTAGAAATTAAAAAAAAAGATTTGAATAGACACATCATTAAAGAAGATATAAAATGACTAAATCATCTCCGTGTTCAAAATCATTACATTTGTTAGTTGTTGGAGAGATGCCAAAGTCATTAGTTATTGAGAAATAAAGTCCAAAGCCACTCATTAGAAGGTTATAATAATAAAGATGAGTAATAAATGGTATGAGAGCCGGGAGAAACTCTCATCTATGTTAGCTGGAATATGAAATGGAGACATAACTTAGGAAAACAGTTTGGCAGTTCTTGAAAAAGTAAACACAAACAGCATTTTCTCCAATAGTCCTACTCTTAGGCAGTCCACTCAAGAAAAAAAAATTTACCCAAACCATGCATCTTTATAAAAGAATGTGCACAAATATTCATTGCCAAATTAACCATAGTATCTTCAAGTGCAAACCCAAATGTCCACTAACAGCTGGGTAGACAAACAGCGTAATTTATTGATACACTGGAATACTGTTTGGACATAAAAGGAAAGGGAGTGGGGGATATATATTACAGCACAGATGAAACTTGAAAAACAGTATGTAAAGTTGAAGCGATTGTACAGAGAAGAGTTCACATTGTATGACAATATTCAAACGAAACGTCTACTGTAATGATATTTTGTGTACGCTAATAAACTTGTCTGAGGATCAGAGGACAGGGCCAGCCACTAGATTAGATATAGAGCTCAGACAGTGGTGGCACACACACACACACCCTTAATCCTATCACCTGGGAGTCAGAGATCCATCTGGATCTCTGTGAGTTCAAGGCCACACTGGAAACAGAGCCAAGCGGTGGTGGCACACACCTTTAATCCCAGTACTGGGAAGCATACACACACCTTTAGTCCCAGGAAGTGATGTCTGGGCAGAGAAAGGTACATAAGGAGTGAGGAAACAGGAACTCACTCTCTTTAGGCTGAGGATTTCATAGAGGTAAGAGCTAGTGGCTGGCTGTTCTGCTTTTCTGATTTTTCAGCTTTCACCAGTATCTGGCTCCAGGTTTTTTTTTATTAAAAGACCATCTAAGATTCTAACAGCAGTCTACAATATGCAACTTTATTGTGAAAAGGCATACTAGAGGTTGCCTGTGCCCGAGTGAAGGAGACAACCCCAGGCAATGGCTGCTAAGGGGTGCAGGGCTGCTTTGGGAGTGATAAGTATGTTTTGAAACGAGATTGCAGTTGCAATTGCATGGATTTGTGAATACATTAAAATTTACAGAATTGTCACATTAAAATACTTTAAAAATAAACTAAAATATGAAGACAATGTACTATGTGATTCCATTTAAATGAAATTTGATACAGAAAAATTAGTCACTGGTGGTTATGGTTCTCTCTGGGAGTTACTGACCTTGGATGACACAAGGGTGTTAGAAACAATTATTTTCTTTACGTTTTGTCATATATATATGTATATATTATTATTACATACATATGATATGTGTACTTCAAAGTATTTACATATATAATTATATCATGTACTTTATACTGTGTATGTTATAATAAAATACTTTAAATAATTCAGAGGTTTTGTGCTAACATAAATTTACACTTATTTACAAGAGCTGCACTTTTTGATGTTAGAAAAAGATGAAATTATTAGTTGATAGAAAATGTCACATTTCATTATGTGAGTCGTAATTTACTTTGCAAACAGAGCAGTTTTATTTCTGACACATCATGGATACTTGACACAGTTGCCTTTTATTTTCTCCTTTTATAGTTACTGTTATGCTAAAGAACAATTTGATAAGGCAAACCTTTTCATATTCTAAATAAAGACGTTTTTCCCCTTTTTACTTCTGAGTTTTCTTAATAAATGACAAGAAAAGATCATTCTATGTCACAATCCAATATTTAAAGGAATGCAAGGTGAATATAAAAGATAGAAATGTTTGTCCTAAAAGTCACTTCACAAATAATGAACTGTGCTGGCTTCCACATGTTTAACAACATCTGGAGAGTACAAACTGTTTTTAATTATCGCAGGACTATTTATTAAATATATTTGTAAAAGAAGCAATACACTTGCCAATTGCTATAAATTGAGCTTTGTAGAGTCAAATAGCTTTTAATTGCTGATAAGGACAAAATTTCTATGATTGATTAGATTTTAGTTATCACTAAGCAATCTTTGAAATTTTTAAAATATTTGTATTAATTTGTCAATGATTTAGCTCTGGGACTATTTCTATTGGTTACTTTTGATTGAAATATGCCAAGAAACCTAATGTTCTTAACAGTCACTATAATGGAATTTAGGGTTTTCTTTCTTTCTTTCTTTTTTTTATTTTCAATTTGGGAGTTTGAGTCAAGATATCAGTACATAATTACATTTTGCCTCATGATCATTTCAAAAATGTATAATTTTTTTTCACTCAAAGAACTTGCAAGTGTTTTTTATAACCTAACTGGTTCAGTAAGTACAGCCAGTAAAAATAAGGGGTAAACTGATAATACAATTTGTTCTTAGTGGACTTAAATACAGAAAAATAAAATAACCCTAGATAAAAAGATTAATCTGAGTGACACTTCCCCTGCCTTGCAACCCACTCGACTTTGGAATTTTCCTTCTGTCCATTCTTATCTTCCTGTGAACATATTTAAAAATAAAATTCATCTCCATATGTATATAAAGGTTATATTTAGTCTCATCTTTTAAAGACATAAGATCCCAGGATAAGAACCATAAGAACCAAAGTCCATGATAATTTGCTTGTATATAGTAATTTTTCTATTTACAAAAATGTAAATCATGTGATACTGCACATACAGATATAAGATGCAAATTTGACTCATGCATAGCAGTTGTTGATCTTAGTGTGTTAACTTGGCTTGGCTAAAATATGACCAAATAATTTCAAGTTTCATGTGTCATTTCTGGGTACACTTGGGAAGGTATTTGCAGAAGTGATTGCCATCACATTTGAGAACTAAGTAAAAAGGGTGGCCTTCCTATGCTGGGGTGTCACCTGATCTGTTGAGGATCCTGGGGTTTCACCTGACTTGTTGAGGTGCTGGGGTGTCACCTGACCTATTGAGGACCTAAAGGGATCAAATAGGTTGAACAAAGTCAAATCTGATATCTACTTGAGGTGGCCATTAATCTTTTTCTGCCTTCTAACTGTACATTGGTACTCCTAGTTTTAAGGTCATGGGCTGGAAATTTGTCATTTACTTTTTAAGGCCTTCTCAGACTCTACAATCTCATGAACCACTTTTTCATAACAAACTACTTTCTGTGTCTCTAGATACATGGCACTGATTTTATTAGCCTGAATGGCTCTACCATGTACTGTTGTGTGACTTTTCCTTGGAAAGAGATGAATAAACATTCATTCACCCCAGATTGGGCACTGAGTACAGATCACAGATTCTTCCTAAGTCTAGCTTGATGAACTGATGAGTTTTAGAGGTTGCTTACAGAAGCATAGGAGAGGGGTTACTCACATCGGTATGGGTGATCCAGATGCAGAGAAGACTCACTTAACTGCATCTCTGAACTCTAGTACACCTGTAGGAAGCTTATATTAACCCAAAGGATGGTCTCCTTTCCCCAGAGATTATTACAATTACTATGACATTGGGAGGAGCCTTGTGAATCTTGTAACTTTCAGGAACTTCCTGAGACATGCCAGTTTTCTTTACTTCCTGAGTCTTAGGAGCCTCCTTCCTTTCTCTAGTAGGGAATGCTTCAATTTGAAAAAAAAAACTGCACAGCCAATACCCTCTTGTTTAAAAGTGTCAAACTTTAAAATTTTTATTAGCAAATAATATTTTCCATTCAAGTCTTCAATTCTCAAAACTTCAGAGAGCACTTAGTCTAATAGCACTGAAGAGCTAAATGTAGAATTGATTTTTTTGGGAGGGGGCTTCTTTTAAAAATATGATTATACTATTTTGATTTAAAATAGCAGATGTCCAAAATAAAAGCTCTTTTGAAGTTTTACTTTTAGGAATTATGGATTTTATTTATATATTGCCTTTTCTTTGACCATATGTATAAATGTTAAGGAAAACAGGATGTTGAATGCATGTATATAATGATGCCTGTGTAGGCTGTATTTTAATACACAATAAAAGTCAAATGTGTGGAATTTTAACCAATCATATAGATATATAGCTATAAGTTTCCTTGGCTTTCTAAAGAAATGTCTATAGGGAGCCTATAAATTGAACATTTGAAAATCAATTTGTCTCCCTTCCTCTCTACTTCACTCCTTTCTTTTTCTTTTTTCTTCCTCCCTCTCTCCTCCTCTCCCTCCCTCACCCTCCCTCCTTCCCTCCCTCCCTCCCTTCCTCCCTCCTTCCTCTCCTTCCTTCCTTCTATCCATCTTTCCCTCTTTTCTCTTTTTCCATTCCCACCTTTTCTATTGCATTTTGTAACTACTGGTTTGTCTTAATATGTACTACATTTAATTGATAGGTTTACACCATCAAAAGCACTAATTTAGTGATTTCCAATTTTATTTTCTTCTATAGCTGCAAATAAAGTCAACATTTTATGTTTGAGTCAGGACTTCAGCCTATGTATGCCACGGGGGCTCCTTGGAAACTGTCTCTCCTGTTTAAGCCTTTCTCTTCCCTTGTCTTCTTACTCTCATAAGGCCAGAAGAAGACACTTTCGGAACTTTACAGGTTTTGCCTGTGCACATCTACATATAACTCATGTAAAGACTTTCCATTCTTTACCTGCAGGTTTTAACCCCTCAGAATCAAGCAGCCAAAGCAGAAACACTTCCATGCATCCCACAGAAACGGGATGACGAACAGATAGTGAACTTTGCAGTTATATATGTGGAAATTACAATTATACTCTGAACGTAACAATGTGGGCAAATGTTCAGAACTGCACACTTATAAAGTTAGTTATTTGGGAGAGGAGGAGAATTAGTATATGAGGTGACGAATTTCCAGTCTTTCTTCTCATCTCTTAATATTCAGTCTTTCCACAGTATGTTCTCGGTAATTGGTCCCTTGTTTCCTCACATTTATATAAACAGATTTGCCTAAGAAGCAAATGAATGTGCTGATGCCAAGAGATCTGAAGTCCAGATCAACTTCAAGAAGAAAGAGGAGGAGGAGGGGGAGGAGGAGGGGGTGGAGGAAGGGGAGGAGGAGGGAGAGAAGGAGGAGGGGGAGGAGGAGGGGGAAGGAGGGGGAGGAGGAGGGAGGAGGAGAAGAAGAAGAAGAAGAAGAAGAAGAGAGAGAGAGCGTGCACGTGAGCTCTTTGAAGAGAAAGCCCACACTCCCCAGAGAGTTCTTGCTCACTGTTGCCCTGTACCACCTTTTGTCTTATTAAAAAGTTCTCCATGCTCCCCAAGCCCTTGAAGATGGACATTTGAGATGTCGAGATCACACCAGTCTTTTTCAGGTCTATCTGTTCTCCAGCATCTTTTCTGGGTTTTTAGATAAGGTTGTGTGCAGTATACAACCTCAGTCTGAGAACACAAACGTGACTTATGATAGCTACTTTTCTTAGAGCTGTGACTGAATACCCTGACCAAAGCGACTTGAGGAAAGAGCTCATTTTGTCTTACAGTTTGAAGGTACAGTCCACCATGGCAGGGGAATCACGGAGGTAGAGCTTGAGGAGTCTTGTCACATGACATCCTCAGTTAAGAGGCAGAGTGACGGATACTCATGTGCTAGTGCTTAGCATGCTTTCATCTTTTCTGCAATCTGGGACTCAAGCCCCAGGAACGATGGGGGAAACATTCAGGGTGTGTCTTTCCACCATAATTTATCCTAATGTAGATAATTCTTCACAGATATTCCCAGAGATTTGCCTCCTAAATGATCCTAGATCCTGTGGAGTTGACAGTCAATATTAATAATCATATTACCCAAGTAACAGTTTTTTTGTATTCCAGTGACCCAGTATAAAAATAGTCACTGTTAGTGAAAGGCTATGAGATTCAAAGGTAAAATATACAATCTCAAATTGTTGATCTCTTAACAATTATGAAAATATATTCTGGCCCATAGGTGTGTGTGTGTGTGTGTGTGTGTGTGTGTGTGTGTGTGTGTGTGTGTGTGAAAATACAAAGTTGAAGAGATAAGGTACTTAAGTTTAGACGTTATCCTTGTGTTTTCTCCAGGGGAAAAACCGGTTCCTTTTGCTTTTGCACACTTAATCAGGGCACTGTGTCTCATGCTTCCTCCACCTTGAAGCACATAGATTCTAACAAATTTCAACTTTCCTTATGAATCATTCAGATCTTTCATTGTAATAACATTTAAAAGCCACAAGTTTACTTAATTTTGGGGGGGACTGATCTTAGGATTTAGAAACATTACTAAAAAAAGATTTATTAATTTTTGTAATAATTGAAGCGATTTAAATTTAAATCTAGGTTAAGTGGGGGAGATTTTTCTACATGAAGAAGTAACAAGACCTTGTAGGTTTTATTAAGCCCATTTTAAGCCATTGTAAAGGTTTTCCTGGGCTTTGAATGAAAATTCTATGTGGTCCACAAAAAAGTGGTGAGGGTTTCCTCACATTTTCTACTTCTTAAGAGTCCTGCTTACAGTTACTAGGTGCCCACTTCAAAGGCATATTCTGAATACTAACTAATAAAACTAGTTTTTTTGTTTGCCTTTAAAAAAAGTTTGCGGTTAAATAGAAAAGCAATAGTCAATATGAATTTTTCTCTTCTGCAAAACCATGTGTCTACGCTGGAGTGTTTTCTTGTTTCTCCAACATCAGACAAATGACAAGCTGGGATTTCAGAAGTTCTTAGGATGTATTTTAATATTTTAATAGGCCTATTGCCAGCTGTGATTAGACACTCAATAAATAATTGAATTGAATTGTTTGAGTAGCTTCAAGAGGGGAACATAATATACATTTCTTTTTGTTTGTATTTTAGAAAATTCCTGGAAAGTCTTCACTAAATAGAAAACAAAACAAGCCATGACATCCACACGGAATAAATAAGAAAATCAACATTAGGGCTATGGAGTTTGACTTAGCAGTTTGTACACGCTCTTTCATAACAAAACCTCTGTGCTAATGTGAAGCAGCTGTGGCAATTTCACAAAATGGCCCAAACTGTTGAAAAGCCATTAAGAGTCTGATGTATGTAGAATAAAAAGGTTCATTCAGCTTTTTAAAAGGTTTCCCAATATGGAGTGTTATTTTATTTTATAACCACGTCTTAGTCATATTAAGTTTAAATGCCATAGAAAATTTTAATGACCATGTGGCTGGCTTTTTCTGTGAAATAGTAAGAAGTTTTTTTTAACATACCTAAAATTCTTGCAGAAAAAAAAATGGTACAAATCTGTAACATAGTCTGCAAGTTCCCACTGTCAAGTGTAACACTGGAGATAAAGAAACACATACAGGATGAATTAGCATTGATACTTATAGGGGAACTTAGGTGAAATTGAGTCAATCTCCTTACACAGAGTCTGTTGGAAATAATGAAAGCCACTTGCTTTTATGGCCTTCTCCTTGGTCTAAACCAAAAACATTGATTGTATATTTCTGAATTTAGTGTTTATGGATTGTGAGATCTTTCCAAATATTGGAATGGTTTCCTGGGGATTTATAAATGGCTTGCACCTCCATTCTCTTTCTTGTTTTCCTCTGAAGGTGATAGCCATCTGGTGTGTCTTCACACATTTGCATCTTTGACCTGTCCTTTTGAGATTTACATGGTCTGTCTTTGTGTTATTCAAATTATTTCTAAAATAGATGATATATTAGCTCATCAAGATAGTCTATATTCTACCTGAGAGAGATGTTGAAGGATAACTAAGGTCCCTCATACCCTTACCACCCCCTGTCTCTGACCCCTTCCATTCAGGAAGGAAATGTTCTCTGAAGTTCTCTTATCTGGCTAAAGAAAGGTGATTTTCATGACCGCCCCCCTCCCAGAAACTCACCAAACATAGAGTTAAGTCCCAGGAGGGTAGACTAAAACTCAGTACCATCTTACCTGTATAGTAAAATAACCTCCCATAAAAGCCCCTCTTGCTTTCTGTTGCTCAAAATGCTATGCATGCTCTCAGAACTTGGCCCCTTTCTTGCCCTTTTTGGTCACATACATTGTGTGAATCTTCTGTGCATTCATGTAACCAGTTTGTATTGTTTTCCTTGAATTAATTTGCCTGTTGTCATTTTGTTTCATAAACTGTAGTAGGCTTCCTTAGACTGCCAGGCCCCAAAACATGATACAGAGACTTATTACCAATTATGAATGCTTGGCTTTAGCTTAGGCTTGTTTCTACCTAGCTCTTTAAAAAAAAAAAAACTTAAATCAACCCATTTCTATTTATCTATGTGCTGCCCTGAGGCTCGTTTACCTCATCTATGTACTGTCCATCCTGCTTGGGGAATGCTCTAGAGTACATAGCCACCAGGCTTGCTTCCCATTTCCCTCTGCCCGCCAGCCCCATCTATCCCTTCTCTGCCTAGCTATTGGCTGTTCAGCTTTTTATTAGACCATTCAGGCACCTTAGGAAGGCAAGGTGAAACAGCAACACATCTTTACATAGTTAAACAAATATTCTATTCCACACCAATAAACTATAATTACAGAATCTTCATAGAGAGATAGAGCACCTATACACCCTATATAGCACTATGCAGGCTAGTAAGATGCACCCACTTGATCCTACCCAGAGAGAACATGAATAATGAGAACTGTCTGCCAGAGACAGGACTGCTCCAACCTCCTGAACATCATCATTATGGTGTGTTAATATAATAGGGAGTGCATCATTGTACTTATAATAAGAGGTGTGTATTCAATCTTCATTCCCATTTTTTAGTGTAGAACTAAAATGGCTGTGATTTTATAAATAGTAAGAGTGATGGGAACATCTTATATTTTAACTTTCCTTCCATGCCTGTGAAAATTCCAGAGCCATAAAGGTGAAAAAAAAATACCTTTCTATTTGTTAACATGACCCTAAGTTATCCTGCATTTATTTTAATGAAATGGTTTTGTAAATCATCTATAGCTGTTGGTTCTGGAGTCCCAACACACTAGGCTGGGCCACCTGTTCCTTACATACCCATTAAAGAGATGAATAATGGTGAAAATCAGAGAGAAATTCAATCAATGGGATGGCTTTGAGAATTACAGATAAAGGAATTGATTCAGTGACCCCAAGTTCATCTTCAGGGAACTGGCATGAACTTTGCATTTAAATAGAGGATGGGTTTGAATAGGACATAAGGCATATGCTAAATTGAACAGCCTTGCTCAAGAAGAAGTATGGCTGATCACTACTATCCCATTTCCTATTCTTCAAGGTGATTTGAAGAAGTCCTTATTGCTTGGGACAAGCTGGTTCCCATGGGAGAATTCTTTTCCTTGTTTTGGCTGGGATGTAATGTTGATTAACCTCTGCTATTTCCAGACTCCAAGGTTGGTGCAAGTTTGGAATAATGACTAGAAAACTTCAAACATATTTCATAGGATATGGTATAGGACACTGTAAAATCTGAAAGTAAGATCCTTGAAAACTCACCTGTATTCCTTCTACCTCAAGGTTAGGTTTCAGCAGGCTTTACATGGGTAGTCTTGCACAGTTAGGCAAGAGACAAACAGAATGAAGAGCTGGGATACCAAGCTTTTAGTTATATCCTTTGGGATCAAGCGAGAAGACAGTGTTTTCTGAGCTGAAAGACTTTCTGAGCACTCATTCTATTTAGTCTCTTCCATCAGTCTGTCCCCAAGTTAGGTCCTTTACTGATGAGCCAGTGGAGTAGTAGGCAAACTGTTTTCTTGCGTTCTGTGAACATTTCAAGGAAAGACCAAACCCAGAGAGGAAATGGTGATATCCTCTAATTTACAGCTGGTCAGATAGAAGCACAGGACCCAATCTGTACATGCATTTGACATCTGAAGTGGCTCTGTCTTGTAGAAGTGAACCTTAACCTATGGGGTCTGATGCTTACTCCAAGAAGACAGTATCTGAATTGAATTGAACTATCTTAGGACATAAAATTTGAACAAACTTTTACATTGCTCTCATGTCGATACAATTGGTGTTTGATAGAGTTTGAACTATTGTGGAGAGCTCAACCTCTTTTTCTTACATCTGGAGGCCAGAAGGGCTGTGAGAAAGCACAGCGAGTAAAGAAATACAGTTTATTTTTCTTAAGAAATGAGACACAATAGAAATCCTGATCCACAAGAAGTAGCACTGGCTGTCTTCCATGACAAGGAACTCTAGGGTTTGGTAAAGTAGCTCTGAAATTCTCTGATGTTCTGAGGTTGTCTACTTTGTGCAGGGCATTCGACTAGATATCCTGAGGGGGGTGACAATGATGACGTAAGATGGTCTCTGAGTTCAAGGCACTTGTATCATTTTGGAAAGTCCAGCTGTATGTGCTTTTTAACGATGATGGTGAGTGCTGACCTAGTAATGGTAGTGTTCTCTGACTTCGTGGCTCTGATCATCAATGCTGTGGGGGCAAAGTCAGGAGCCTGTGTAGAGCAGTTGCTCTGCATTCAGGAGAGACTTGAGTAAAGCTATTAATTAGATGGGTCTAATGGTGGGAAGGACTTTATTCTGCACAGAAAGACATATGGACATCTCACTAGTGCTCAGTTGCTAAGCTTTGCATAAAAGAGAAAAAACAGTGGTCAGTTGGAATTAATTCTGCATATGGTGAAGCCAGACCATCTTAATTATGGATTGTTTTGACTCTATTTTTCTACCCCTGCCATCCCAACTTAGACACCTAATGAAAAAATGGTGGATCGTTTTCTGGGAGTAAGGATTGTTTACTTCCTCCAGTCTCCTTTTCTTCCTTCATGTATAATATCTGGCATACAATCAAGCATTATGTGATACCCAAAGAAGCAGGGAAATATGAAGCATAATCAAGAGAATAAAAAAAAAGAATATGAAAAAAGTGAATAGAAACTAGCTTACAGATGGCCCACATATTGCAATCATTCCACAAAGACCTTAAAATAGCTGTAATAAATATACAAACAAGTCTGGTGTGAAAGAACCAGTATGATTGGACAGAATTATCTTCAGGACGGCTTAAAGAGAATTACAGAAGATTTATGCTATTTCATGACTTGCTAGTGACTAGAGAGTCAGGAGTAACTACACTGAGTTTTGTAAAGAAACTGAGAAATGGAAAATTTGAATAAACTTTCCCACTGCTTTCATGTTGATACAGGTTGTTGGGATTATTTTATGTCAGTTCCTATGACCCCACCCCCAGTATATTATACTTTAATCTATTTTGAATATTTTTGGATACACCACATTCTCCTCTTTTTTATTCTATTTTTAAACTTCAACAATATTAGGGAAAAATGTAAAATATGACTTCAAAATGAAATCAGTGAAGCTCACAGTTTTTCTCCCCATAGGCCATTTTTTTTTTTTAATCTAGGAAGACTGGCGATATCAACTGTATTCCTTTATTATTCTTTATCATTATCATTTTATTTGTAATTCTCAGAGTTACACTATTGCATTTAACTAATCTCTGGTTCATGTTGTTTCCAAGAAAAGTTCATCTTCCATAATTACTTTATTTTGTTCCTTGCCTAGTAATATAACTGTATTAAAATATACATTTTCATCAGATTAATGATTCTTTAAAAAAAAAACCAACACTGATTATCTTTAGAGGAAGAATTTACTCTGTAACTAAGGCATTCCTCTTTATGGGCTCATGCATTTCGTGAAGTTTAATATGCCACCATGTTTTGAACATAATGTGGTGAAAAGCTATTTAGACTTCTCATGTAATTGGCCAGTCAGGATGATTTTTGACTATTATGATTCAAGTAGAAATGGAAATAAGGTAGTATTTATGGGACAGTAGATAAGACTAGATGATGGGATTTTGTCTCAAGTTGGAGAAAGTAAAAGAAATGCCTTAGGAGACTTTAAAATAATAGTAACTACCGAGGACAGTGACAAGTGACCAAACATCTCTGTAACTGAAGTTTTTGTTTTCTATGAAGTGAGAAATTTGGTAACGGTCACATTGATGGGAATAGAAGCAGAGTCAAAGTTCACATAATGTGTGGTAGGTTCACCTGGGTCATCTCTGTCTATATCGTCATTTTTAAAGAAAATACTGACACAAGAAGAAAATAAAGATGAAATAGTTTTTGGTTTGTACCACATTGCTTTAGTGCTATTTGCTTTATTGTTTCCAGAACTGTTCACACACAATCCCATACTAATTGAAATTAGGGAATATTTTATAATTCTTTGCATTCCATGGTTATCCAGCATTGTTCTCAGAAGAGGATCAATTTGAATCTCTCCAGTCAGTTCAGCTCTTTAGTTACCCGCATCTTGATTTCTTTCTGCTTACTCAAAGTAAGGAAACAAGGAAGGTCCCATCCTGCTTCAAGGTATTGATTGTCTTCCGGCTGTTGACTGACACTATATTTTGTATCTTTGTCGTTCAAAGGGCAATGTTAAAGGCTTGAGGCCAGGGAGCTATAGGAGGGTGATGGAAACCTTAAGAAATGGGTCCCAGTGCCATAACTGGTGGATGATCCCTTGAAGAGGAAGGAGAAACCACAGGTCCTTCTCACTCACCGTGGACTTCTCACCAAGCAGTAGGTGCTTTTCCTCTGCTATGTGCAATGATCCTAAATTGTTGTTCCCAAAGCAAGGCCCAAGAGCAATGGTTCCACCCAGCCGTGGTCCAGATTCCCCACAACTCTGAGCGAAAACGCCCCTTTTATCTTTGTAAGTATTTTGCTAAGAGTGACGAGGAACTAAACAAATACAACTCACAATAGCGAAAGGAGGGGGAAAAAGACACCTTTAGCTTTTAGGTGATGTTATGATATTTGCCTTCTTTTTAAAAATTGAAATTAGGTTTATCCTTTCTCATATAATATTTCCTGATTGCTGCTGTTTTACCTCATCACAGTGGCTATGCTTTAAACTTCTAGTGGCTCAGCTACTAAGATTGTGGGTTGGGGTTGGGGGTGGGGTGGGATTCTGTTCCCCAAGACAGTGGCTCTGTTGCTGCCTCTAAGGTAGTTTTAACTTCATCTCTGTTGTTCTAATAAAACTGGAGATTCAAATGTCCAGGTGAAAACCTTTGAGCTCAGAGAGTCAGAGTCGCAACGGGATAACTTTCCCTCTTAGATGGCGTCCCCGGAAACCTCTCTCCTTCTACACCATCCCAATTAAAAACCCGAGGCTCTGCTCCTCCCTGTCAATCAGTTGCTAACCTCTCCTCTCTGAGCCCAGGTTAGTTTTATTTATTTTTATTTATTTATTTATTTTTTTGGTTTTTCGAGACAGGGTTTCTCTGTGTAGCTTTGCGCCTTTCCTGGAGCTCACTTGGTAGCCCAGGCTGGCCTCAAACTCACAGAGATCCGCCTGGCTCTGCTTCCCGAGTGCTGGGATTAAAGGCGTGCGCCACCAACGCCCGGCAGTTTTATTTAATTAATGCAAATGCAACACATCTTTAATAGTTAAACAAATGCAGCATAAACGAATGTAACTCATCTTTGTCTAGTTAAACAAACATTCCGCAACAGATTACAGTTTCCTCTCCTCTCCTCCTCCCGGTTTCTCCCCACCTCACGTTGCATCTACATCTACTCCCTTACTGTCTCTCTTCAGAAAACAGACTTCTAAGGGATAATAATAAAACATAATAAGATAAAACAAAACTAACACACCAGAATAGGACAAAACAAATAGAAGGAAAAAAGCCTAAGCAAAGTCAGAAGAAACAGATATAGACACAGAGACCCACCCGTTCACACACTCAGGAATCTATAAAACACATAAAAACTGGAAGCCATACTATGTATGCAAAGAATCAGTACGGTAAAAAGAGAAGAAAATACATTAATAAAATAAAAAAAAATAAAAAATGAGACAGAAAACAGGGAAAACCCCAACAGAACATTATGAGACAAGACACCTCAAAGTTGCTGTTGAGTTCCTCTTTTGTCAGTCATCTACTGCTGAGCATGCAGCTGTAGATGTAACTAACCGTCTTATTAAATAAGAAACACAGAAACAATGTAAAAGAGAAAGCCGAGAGGTCAGAACTCAGAGCTAAAATCTCACCCTTCTGCCTGCGGTGTCCCAGCTTCCTGAAAGAGGGCTACTTCCTGTTTGTACGTCTTTTTTATAGTATTATTGTTCTGCCTTCTCATTGGTTGTAAACCCAAACACGTGACTGCCTCGTCACTGTCTGAATGTACAGCCCCCTAGGTCTTAAAGGCATATGTCTCCAATGCTGGCTGTATCCCTGAACACACAGAGATCTATGGGATTAAAGGCGTGTGCCACCACCGCCACACTCTGTCTATGGCTCTAATAGCTCTGACCCCCGGGGAACTTTATTTATTAACAATCAAAATCACATTTCAGTACAATTAGATTACCACCACATGCAGCCTACCCCTAAGACTAGTTTCCCCCCCCCCCCCAGTGGACTCCCTTGGAGAAAAACTAAACTTTCGTTAGCAAGTGGTTATCAATAGGAGATAGCTTCCGGGTCAGGGATGGGGCCAAGTGTTCACCTCTTTCATCTCCAGGAACCCTTCTGGTGTAGACCCCTGCAGGCCCCCTGTTTCCTGCCTCTGTCACTGAGGGTTCATTTGTGCATAGATCCCGATGGTTTATAGGACTTTGTTTTCTTGGTGTCCTTCATCCCCTGCAACTCTTAAGACTCTTCCTGCTCCCCTTCCACTGAGCTCCGAGGGGAGGAAGTTGGTGGCGACACCCCTTTTAGGGCTGAGTGTTCCAAAGGCTCTCACTTTTTGCGTAATGTCTGGCATTATGTGGGTCTCTGTATTTGTTCCCATCTGGTATAGGAGGACGCGTCTCTGATGATGGCTGAACAAGGCACTGATCTACGATGAACGTAGCAGCATGTCATTAGGAGTAATTTTATTGCTGCTCTTTTTAGAAAATGTATTCTTCTCTCCTATATTGCATCCCAACAGCTGTTTCCCCTGCTGCCTCTCCTCCCAGCCCCTGTCTCCCTCTCTGAGATCCACTTCTCCTCATTTCCCTTCAGAAAGGGGCAGGGCCTCCCAGCGACATCAACCAAACCTGGCATGTCAAGTTATAATAAAACTAGGTACATCCTCTTACACTAGGGGTAAATGAGGCAACCCAGTAGGAGGAAAAGAGTCCCCAAAGCAGGCAAAAGAGTCAGAGAAAGCTACAGCTCCTACTGTAATGAGTCCTACAGGAACACCAAGCTACATAACCATAACATAATATATAGAGGATGTAGGTTAGACCCACATAGGCTCCCTGATTGTAGGTTGAGTCTCTTTGAGCCCCTTTGGACCCTGATTAGTTGATTCTGTGAGCCATTTTCTTCTGGTGTCTTGATCCCCCTGGCTCCCACAATCCTTCCTCACCCTCTTCTGCAGGATTTCACAAGCTCTGCCTAATATTTGCCTGTGGGTCTCTGCATCTGTTCCTATCAGTTGCTGGGTGAAGCCTCTCTGATGATGATTATACTAGGTTCCAGTCTATGGGTACAGCAGAGTATCATCAGCAATCATTTCATTGACAATTTTTTTTTTCTGATCTTGTTTGGTTCTATACTTGGTCTCTAGGTACAGTAGTATTTGGTACTACCCTAGGTTCCTGGCTCTCTAGTCTCAGGTCCTTGGTCACTCAAGAAGTGTAGACTATGGGTTTCATCTTGTGGAGTGGGCCTTAAATCTAATCAGACATCAGTTGGTTACCCCCACAAGCTTTGTACCACCCTTGCACTAACATATCTTGCAGGCGGCACCATTGTAATATAAAGGGTTTGTGACTGGCTTGGTGTTAATGTTTCCCTTTTGGCCCTCCTGCACCAAAGATACTAACAGGCAGGGGTGGGGACTCTATGTAGGCACCAGCTTGACTTCTCCATGTTCAATGAGTTGTGTAGGTGTTGTCTTCAGCAATGGGGCCTTGCTGTCAGTTTGTAGAGAAAAATCTATAGTCTTGGCAACAGCTTGGGCTGTTTGGGGGTTCCCAAACAACTCAATTAGATGTAACCTGATCCTGGTCCTAGAATCTTCATTTGGTGACAAGAGATGGCCAGCTGGGGCTCTGTTTCCCTAATTATTTGGTGAATTCATTTAAATCACCTTCATATATATGTATATTTTGGAAAGTGTCTACTGTATTAGGTTTCTACACCACCTTCAAAAGGTGCTTATTTTTAGCTGCCTCTCCCAGTATTCTCTCCCTCACTCCTGCATTATTACACCACCTTGATCTTCAGTCATTTAGATAATTTGGATAAGGGTTTGTCAGTCACTGATTTTCTCAAAGAACCAATTCTTTGCTTCATTGATTCTTTGTAATGTTTCTTTTTTCTATTTTACTGATTGCAGCCTTGAGTTTGATTATTTCTTGTGATCTATTCTTTTTGGGTGTAATTTCTTCTTTTTGTTCTAGAGCCTACAGGTGTGTTGTTAAGTTAGTAGTATGAAATATCTTTAATTAATTAATTAATTAATTAAATGTAGGCACAGTGCTATGAACTTGTCTTTTAGAACCACCATCATTGTGTCCCATAAGTTTGGGTATGTTGTCTATTTATTTTAATTCAATTCCAGAAAGGTTTTTTGTTTGTTTTGAGACAGGATTTCTCTTCAAAACAGTCCTGGCTGTCCTGGAACTCATTCTGTTGACCAGGCTGGCCTCAAACTCACAGAAATTCACCTGCCTCTGCCTCTTGAGTGCTGGGATTAAAGGTGAGCACCACCACTGCTCAGCTAAAAGTTTTTAATTTCTTTCCAAATTTCTATTTTGATTTGCTTTTCATTTGGTAGTGAATTGTTCTGTTTCCACGAGTTTGTAAGATTTCTCTTGCTTTGGTTGTTATTAAATACAGCTTCAATGTGTGGTGGTCAAATTGGATTCAGGGTGTTATTTCAATTTTCTTATATCTATTAAGATTTGCTTTGTTTCTAAGTATGTGGTTAATTTTGGAGAAAGTTCTTTAATGTTCTGAGGTGAAGGTATATTCTTTCGTGTTTGGGTAAAAAGTTCTACAAATATCTGTTAGGAATATTTCCTTTATAATGTCAGTTAGCTTCAGCACGTCTGTTTAGTTTTTGTTTGGATGAACTATCTTTGTGGAGAGTGGGGTATTGAATTCTCCCTCCATCAGTGTGTGAGGACCAATAGGTGATTTAAGTCTTAGTAGTGTTTCTTTTATGAACAGTTTTATTTGTTTCCTTCAACTGTATTTTTCTCCACTTTCTTTAAGGGATTTATTAATTTCCTTCATTTGTTTGTTTGTGTTTTCCTGACTTTCTTTGAGGGATTTATTCATTTCCTCCAATTGTTTGTGTTTTCCTGGATTTCTTTAACTAATTTATTCATTTCTTCTTTAAGGACCTCTATCGTCATCATATAGTTGGTTTTAAGGTCTTTTTCTTGTACTTTAGCTTTGTTGGAATACTCAGGGCCTGCTGTGGTAGGATAGTTGGGCTGTGGTAGAGACCTATTGCTCTGGCTATTACTGATTGTGTTCTTACACTGGTGTCTAAGTATCTGGGTTTGGGGTAATTATAGGTCTAGGTTATGATTTCTGGATTTGTCTTTGTGGGAGGATATTTGTTCCTTGTTTTCTGTTTCCTCTAGATTTTCAGGAAGTGTGTTGGCTGTGTATTGCCCCTTTTATTGGCCTGCTTGGCTGGTGTGTTCACAGAGAATGCTTGCTTGTGTTGAAGGCTGGGGGAATGGAAGGCCGGGGGACATGGACTGAACTGTTGCAGCACTAGGGATGACCCTGAGAATTGGGTCTGAGAGAAAGAGAGTGGAGAAGGACTGCGGGAAGCCTACCTGGTCATCTGGCAGCCATAATCTGTGGTTGATCAGGGTGTCTTCTTGTACTGGGGACTGAGACACAGGGATGAGCCAGAAACGGGGGCGGTCATCTGTTTATCCTTGATGTTGAGGTATGTTTCTTGTATGCAGCAGAGGGAGGGATGGATCTTGTTTTCACATTCATCCAGTTAGTCTGTGTCTTTTTATTATGGAATTGAGACCATTTATATTGAGAGATTTCAATGACCAATGTTTGTTAATTTCAGTTATTTTGTTGTTGTTGTTGTGGTTGTGGTGGAGGTGATGGTGGTGGTAGTAGGGTGCATGCTTCCCTTATTTTGACTTTGCTGGTATGGAGTGTTTATTTTCTGCATTTTCTTGTGTGTAGTTAACACACATGAAAACACAGGAAATATAGGGTTGAATTTGTAGATAGATATTGTTTAAATTTTACTTTATCATGGAATGTCATATTTCTTCACTCTGTCAAAGAAAATGTTAAATCTAAGAAAGATTCCTTGACAAAACCTCCAGAAAATATGGGACACTATATAAAAAGACAAAAATATACAAATAATAGAAATAGAGGATGAAGTCACAGGCACAGAAATTATTTTCAACAAAACCATAGAAGAAAAATTTTCTAATCCAAAGAAGAGTATCAGTATGGCCATAATCAAAGGTAATTAGGGCGTGGCCACGAGCATACAGAATACTAAATAGACTTGACGTAGCTAGAAAGCGAAACTACACAGACCTTCTCGAAAAAACAAAAAAAAAAAAAAAAAAAAAAAAAAAAGAAATTCCTCTCATCACATAATAATCAAACATTAAACATATAGAACAAAAAATATTAAAAGTTATGAGGGAAAAAGACCAAGTAACATATAAAGGCCGTCCTATTAGAATAGAACCTGACTTCTCAATGGAGATTCTAAAAGTCAGAAGAACCTGGACAGATGTTCTACAAGCTCTAAGAAGTCACAGATGCCAGTCAAGACTACTAAATCTAGCAAAATTTTCAATCACAATAGATGGAGAAAATGAAACATTCTATGATAAAACCAAATTTAAGCAATATCTATCTATGAATCCAGCCCAACATAGGCACTAGGAGAAAAAACCTCAACCTAAAGAAGTTAACAACATGAAACACACACACACACACACACACACACACACACACACACACCATAACAAAATAACAGGAACCAACAAAAACCTCTCATTGATAACTCTCAATGTCAATGGTGACATTTCAAATCTTAACATCTATGTCCCAAAGGGCACCCATTTTTGTAAAGATACAAACAAACAAAGAACACTACGACAGCTTATATCACATACTTTCACATCACTGGCACTGGGAGACTTTAGTACCCCACTCTCACCAAGGACAGGTCAACTAGACAGGAACTAAACAGAGAAATGCTGGAGCTAACTGATGTTATAAACCAAATGAACCTAACAGATATTTACAGAACATTTCACTCAAACACAAAGAATATTCCTTCTTCTCATAACATCACAGAACTTTCTCCAAATTGGAAACATAACCTGACACAAAAGAAGTCCAATAGATAAAAGAAAACTGAAGTAACTCCATGCTCCCTATCAGACCACCATGAATTAAAGCTGAATATCAACAACAACAGAAACAATAGATAGCTTACAAAGTCATGGAAACTGAACAACTCTCTACTGAATTAATAATGAGTCAAGATAGAAATAAAGAAATAAAAAACTTTCTTAAATTGAATGAAAAGGAATGCACAGCATATGCAAACGTATAGGGCACAATAAAAGTGGTGCTAAGAAGAAAGTTCATAGCATTATATGCCTACATATAAAAAAAAGTTAGAGAGATCTCATGCTAGCAATTTAACAGAACACCTTAAAGCTCTAGGACAAAAAGAAGTAAGCATACCCGAAAGGAATAGATGGCAAGAAATAATCAAATTGAGGGCTGAAATCAATATAATAGAAACAAACAGAACAATACAAAGAATCAACGAAACCAAGAGTTTGTTCTTTGAAAAAATCAACAAGATAGACAAACCTTTATTCAAATTAACAAAAAGATGTCAAGAGAATATCCAAATTAATAAAATCAGAACCCAAAGGGGACCATAACAACAGAAACCAAGGAAATCCAGAGAACCATAAGGACATACTTTAAAAACGTGTACTCCACCAACTTGGAAAATCTAAAAGAAATGGGTAATTTTCTTAGTAGGTGTGACTTACCAAAGTTAAATCAAGAAAAACAATTTATTTATTTATTTTATTTTTTTTAATCCTGTACTCCACAAAACTGGAAAATCTAAAAGAAATGGATAATTTTCTGGATAGGTATCACACACCTAAGTTAAATCAAGACCAGATAAACTATTTAAATAGATTAATAACTCCTAAGGAAATAGAAAGAGTCATTAAAAGTCTCCCAACCAAAAAAAACCCAGGACCAGATGGTTTCAATGCAGAATTCTACCAGATTTTCAAAGAAGAGATAATACCAATACTCTTTAAATTGTTCCACACAACAGAAACAGAAGGAACGTTACCAAATCCCTTCTATGAGGCTACAATTACCCTGATTCCCAAGCCAAACAAAGATGCAACAAAGAAAGAGAACTACAGACCAATCTCCCTCATGAACATTGATGCAAAAATACTCAATAAAATACTGGCAAACAGACTCCAAGAACACATCAAAACAATTATCCACCACGATCAAGTAGGCTTCATCCCAGAAATGCAAAGGTGGTTCAACATACGAAAGTCTGTCAATGTAATACACCATATAAACAAACTGAAAGAAAAAAAAAAAAAAACATGTGATCATCTCACTAGATGCTGCAAAGGCCTTTGACAAAATCCAACACCCCTTCATGATAAAGGTCTTGGAGAGATCAGGAATACAGGGAACATACCTAAACATAATAAAGGAAGTTTACAGCAAGCCAACAGCCAACATCAAAGTAAATGGAAAGAAACTCAAAGCAATTCCACTAAAATCAGGAACAAGACAAGGCTGTCTGCTCTCCCTATACTTATTCAATATAGTACTTGAAGTTCTAGCCAGAGCAATAAGACAACATAAGGAGATCAAGGGGATACAAATTGGAAAGGAAGAAGTCAAGCTTTCACTATTCGCAGATGACATGATAGTGTACATAAGTGACCCCAAAAATTCGACCAAGGAACTCATACAGCTTATAGAGACCTAGATCTTATGTAATTGTTAAGTGCTTCTTTTACAACCGGTCTTGGAAAGAGCTTATGCAAATGAAAAGCCCCAAGTCTTAAGATTCATTGAGTTAGCTTCAATTATATTAATACTTAGAAATATTTTTGTTTGTTTCTTGTCTTTTTGTTTTCTGAGACAGGGTTTCACTATGTACTCCTGACTGTTCTGAAATTTGCATTGTAGACCAGGCTGGCTTGAACTCACAGAGATCCTCCTGTCTCTGCCTCCAGAGTGCTGGTATTAAAGATGTGTACCTCTATGCCCAGATAGAAATATTTTTTAATAAGTTGAATCTCTCTAAAGTACACCTAGATGGGTGTTATGCTCTAGTTCCCTGTCTAGCCACTTCATCTTGTTAGATTATGAGAAATGCAGTTCCCATTGCAAATAAACATTGACCTATTGAAAAAAGGCTAAAGGAAAAGTAGAGTGTATGAAATATGGAATAAAGCGTATTAGATTTCCCTAAGGATGGCTATGTGATTTCTACAGGCTTATTCCTAGGTATACTAGGTCTCCTTTCAGTTCATAATCTTTAATACAATTACGTTGACATAGTCAAACACCTGTTTTTCTTAGCCAACTGTTAAAGTCTTGGAAAAAATTCCCAAATAACATTGAACAACAAATGAGAAATATTATGCCTTCCTGCCAGTAATTTAGCTATTGCTCTCTTCTGGTTCTCCAACTATCTTACTTTGCTTTTCAACTCTTTCCTGCCTCCCTCTGTTTGTCTTTAGCAAGGTCCCCCATGGGCTCTAGTAGTGAGAGCTTTTTCCTATGATGTACTGTTTCTTGGTGATAAGTTGAGCAACGTGTTCTTAAACATCTAAGAATAGCTTTAATGGATTTACCCACTTGACTTTAAGCTACATTTCAATTTTCAACTGATGTAATGAAGAAAGGAAGAAAATATGGGATCTATAAGTCAATTGGAGATAGGATAAGTACACCTATCTGACATCTCGATGGATATAAATTATGTCAAGCTTATTCAATAGTTCATAAGTTCATGTCAGCAATGATAACAGTAGCCATTAGTGATGACACTGAAAATGTTGAAACTTTAGGATTTCCTCTGAAGGTCAGGGGATCCAGCCACCAAAGTCACCTTTGATATGGGATGGGAAATAGGAGTGAAAAAAATGTCTAAACATCAACAGATATAACTTGTGTCTTTATTGTTGTTTCCTAAATCTCTGAGGTCATCTCTTAGTTATATTATGATACAATGTGACTATTAAATAAAAGTCAATATTTTATTTTTAGAGATGAGGTTGCAGTATATCTCAGGAGGATTATTCTCTGTAGGATACAGCAAGAGGTATCATTCATTTTTCTCCTGCATAGACTATCTAACAGTTTTCATGTGGCATCTTTGTCTAGTTTCCCAATGACCATGAAGAACCACATAAAGTAACATGAGTCTAAACTCTCAGGTATCCCAGGGAATAACAGTGCTCCTCAAGGAGTGGTCTTTAAAAACAAACGATTAAACTGAACATTTTTGGACTTTGCAAGAATTCTACATCAGACTCTGTAGAGATAGGGTCTGGAATTCTGTATTTAGCATCAACTGCTCATTTATATCTCATACACTCTAAAACATGAGATCTGTGTATCTTAGTTCATAATATTTAATATTGAAGGGGTTCGTGAAGTTTACTTTTCAATCCTCTGAACTTAGGAAGCATGGGGAACTTGTATTCAAACAAAAAAATTAGTTCGAAGGTACACTTAGCAGCTTATTTCCTTCTATATTAATGGTTCATTTGATCAAGGTGGCATTAAGCCACAAGAAATGAGGGTCAATTGTAAGAACTGTCACAACATAGCATTGCCTAAGGACATTGCATATGGCTTTGTAAACTCTGACACATCACAGTGCTCACAGAGATGCAGATTTGGTGGCAAACTGCATGGTGAGAAGTCTATTAAGAATGTCATATACCTCTTCTCTCCCTGGAGAGACCATGATAGTGTCTGGGCATCCTAAGTTGCTCATGTAAAATGTGAGCAAATAAGAATGCAGCTGGGTGCCTGGTCATAACTTTGTCATGAGATGCTACCAAGAGAGCCACAAAGTGGCTGAATTTGGAGTTCAGTAACATTTCAGCATGGACCATTGCTTCCATTTTGCGAAATCCATTTTAAGCTGAAAATTGTGCTCAATCACTGTATTCGCAGATCTGTTTGTGTCTTCTGTGGCTTGGAAGAGGTAACACTCTCAAACTCCTTTGCTCCAGGGACTGGAGTCAGAGCCTATGCTCAACCTGTTCAGTTGATCCCTCGGAGACCCTGCCCACTGTTCTATAATGGCTTATAGAAAGTCCCACAGTGCAGCATTGCAGTACAATAGACACATGGTGATTCCTGTCCCACGTACAGCTTCGAGGTTTTGTTTTGGTTTTTGTTTCTTCAAGATCTGAGGGTCTCATCAGCTGTTATCACTATCACTTTATATTTTATCAAAAGTAATAGAAACTGGACATTCATATCAGAGTATTCAAGGTGGTTAACTGGTTCACACTGACTCCTGTTTGAAGTGTTTCTAGTCACAACTTTATGGGAATTTAAGTGATGGCAGAAGAATGGGAAGAAGAGGTGTGTCTTCTTTGTTTTAGGGGTCTCGTTACATCTATTGTGTGAGTTGCTGTGTTTGTTATTGTGACAGATATCCGAGACAGCAGGGAGGATGGAGTAGTTTGGCTCATGGTTTCAGAAGTTTCAGTTCATGCTTAGCTTGCCCAGTTGTTTTGAGCCCATAGTAAGACACTACAGCAGCAAGAGCACAAGGCTGCTTGGTGGAACAAAGTTGTTCACCTAGCACTGTCTGAGATGCTACATGTCGTGTGCATGTGTGCAGGCGCTGAATGTACATATCTGCATCTATGTACTTCCTGCATCCCTTCTTTTCCATGTTGACCCTAGTATCCTTTATAGTATGACCCACATTCAGTATATGTCTTCCTCAGTTCTCCCTAGAAAATTCATCCTGAAACATGACTTACTTACAAAGCCAGAAGTATGCTTAACTAATCTAGGCAGCTCACAATGACATCAAGTGGATGGACATTCAAGAACCTGTCTTTCCTAAGGATCTTGTTCATGTACCAATATATAAGGCCCTATACCAAAGCTTCATCACTGGTACTGTCCAAATAAAATGTTTGTGAAATAAAGACTATCCTTGGACTGTGAGCCTTCACTCTGGTAACCTGATCTTTTCTCCAGCAGCCCCTAAGTATATCACCATTTGCTATTCAATCTATGAGGTGAAACACAGCGACAGTGCCACCCAGCCTAAAGGGGACTCTACTGAAACAATGAAGCAGTAGAAGGCTGTGTACAAGTATGAGTTGATGAGAACATTGCAATCTCCATTTAGCTAAAATGAAAGGTGTGCATATGAGTTTTTGTTTGCTAAGGCTTATATACTGGATCGTAATTTTCCTCTGAAGAAACTGCTAAATCAACTTAAAAAGAAAAAAATCCAGAACCACCGAAAGTCACTAAAAATGTCAATCGCCTTTCTCAAAGGTTATCAGTAAGTTTCTCTGACTCATGGCAAAGAGAAGAGATCTGCTAAGCTTGAGAACTTTGCTCTGGTTCTATGAAAGCAATGGCAGTATGACAAAATTAAATTAAATTCCATTTGGCCAGAATAAGTTTATTTGATTAGTTAATATTCATGATAGTTCAGAATAACATCAACACTGGGTCTGTAGTGCATTTTGAATTTTACCACCTTCTCTGAAAATGGGCAAATTCAACATGTAGAGAAGTGTGTGTGTGTGTGTGTGTGTGTGTGTGTGTGTGTGTGTGTGTGTGTCTGCGTGTGCGCGCGTGCACGCACACCCCTGAAAAAACTCAATTTATGCTAATTCTGTGCAAAGGAATTTACATTAATAAACAAATTTCACAAAGTATTTTACTATGGAAGGTCCTTGTAAGAATTTCTTTATCAGCTAGACATGGCTGAATACATATATGTAGGGATTTTTTTTTTTATTGTTGTTGTTGCTTGTATTTTGTTTAGACTTTTCCTCCTGATTAACTTTTAAAAATCTATAACTCTACCTAAGTTTGGGTAGAGTTTAAATGTCTGTCAAGATTTTTCTGAAAGGTTTGACATAATCAAAATGTGCTCTTGGCTGAGTTTTCTTCAGTTAGCTCAGACCCAACATGGTAGGAACATGGTCTCCAGTTTCAAGAATATGCTTTCATAAATTAAAGCTGAAAATATTTGGTACTTTTTTTGTAAAGCCCAAAGGCAGGCTCTCTTACTCAGTATTGATAGCATACTAATCTAACTTTCCTTAAATTGCATTTCCAGAATCATGTTTTCGTTGGCTATATTTCAAAATGCTTAAAATTATTCAGAAGTTGAAAAATAATTAAGTCAAGAAAGGCAAAATAAATGTCTGGGTTTAATTTTAAATCAGAACTTTATGAAATTTTAGCAGGATCATCCTAACTAACAATTAAGTGGTTGACTTTTGTGGGGGGAAATGCTGAGGATGGTTTAGATGCTTGGTTTCCTGGACTGTGCCATAAAAGCAACTTTTGTACAATTCTTCATTACTTTGCTTTTGGTTTGGCTTCTACAGGACAGTTCAGTTTACTCTTTGTAATTTCAATTAACTTGTGATTTATGCTAAGAATTAAAGCTTGATGTATTTTATGTTTTGCTTAGACAACTCAATTAGATGAATAGAGTTTATTACATTTTTTATTAAATAATTTTTATTCTTAAACAGAGAGTTGTACACAATGATGACAAAATGGTTCTTTTTAAAGAGGAGATTTTTTTTTAAAGGGTGCTTTTGTAGGGAAAAATTACACACTTCCTTGTGTTATACAGCAAGCATCCTGTGTGTTATTTAGAGATCCTTTATCATGGAGGGTGGTCCAGTGGTGATTTACCAGGGGTGTACAAAAATTTAATTATTATTTGACCTCAAATAATTATATGGCACTAAACTAATTAAAGAGCCAATTAACAATGGACCACTAATGGGCAGTCTGCTCTCGCATGAGTCACTCTCCATTCACAAAGAATAAGTGATTTATATTAGAAACGAGTTGTGAAGGATGTTTTCGGGGGATAACTATTGCTGTCACTGCTATGTTAAATCACAGGCCAACCCCCGGATAAAAAGAGACAGGCTTATCATGAGCCAGGAAAACAGCAGCTCCAGCCTGATAGTCTTGAGTCAAAGCCTTGTTTCAGAGCTATGACTCAGTGTGGGGTAGCCGGGAGCTCTGTTCTCAGCTCTTTCCAGTCCAGCCATTCAGTCCCTAATGTTCAGGTTGCGTGCCTCATGCCGATTAGTTCTGTGAAGTCCATCACAGTCGGCCTTATTTTCTCCAATGCATTCATCTTCATTTCCAAACGAATGAAGGGGAGTTCAGTGGTAGCACTGTCTGTGAGGCAGTGTTAATAGTTCAACCAGGAAAACAACTGGTCAAATGACCAGAGGGATGTGGGATGTGAAAGTCCAACATAAAGAAAGGCTTTTAATATGTCAGTGTGGAGGGCTCAGATGTTTGTGGGAACTAATTTATTGTTATGGTGAGAATAAAAATACCCACAAATATAAACAAATATGCATGTGCATTATTACCGGGTGGGTTATTTTCAGTCTGTCACTTTTTGTCATTTATGACTGCTTTTATGCATTATCCATTCTTTCTTATGACTAAACCACAGAAACATTTCATTATTGCTTTCTTATTCAACAACGTACAAATGAATACAATTGGTGGGTTGAGAAGCAGCAACTGGGGGCTGGAGAGATGGCAAGGCCAGTGTGGGAGGACCCGAGTTAGAATTCCAAGCATCCATGTAAAACTCCAGGAGTGGTAAGTGCACCTGCTTGTAACTCCAGTGTTGTGGGAGGGGGAGACAGGAGGACCACGGGGCCTCACTGGCCGCCAGCCTAGCTCCATGTTCAGTGGGAGACTGTCGGAAAGGAATAAGGCAAACAGTGACAGCGTCCTCCTTCTGGCTTCTAAACACTCACAGGTATGCAGACACACATGTTCACACGTCTCTCTCTGTCTCACACACACAGAGACACATACACACACACGGAGAAAAACAACAACATAGAGAATTATCACTATATTATTATATTTCTGTCAACAGTAGTACAGTCGAGACAAAAGATGACAGGGATCCGGGTACAAACAGGGATTATGGATCCCTGGAAAAGGCGAATTGGGGGCGGCAACCTTAACACCCCAAGGACTGGTCTGGAACTACCATGCTTAGAAATAGGCAAAGCTGAAAATTCAGGTGTTTAAGTGGCTTCTGTTGACTTGAAAATTGAAAACCAGTGTCACAATTTTTAAACACTGTGCAGATTAACAACCAGTTTGCAGGTTGTTTAAGGCTCCTGAGCTGCCAGCTTGTGAACTCTGATTTTAACTTTGTGGGTTGATTCCACTTTATTTCACTTGAATTTTCTCCAAAATGGTCCTCATCTTCTTCTTCTTCTTTTTTTCATTTAAAAAGGTTTTTCATACACTATAACGTGATCATGTTCTGCTACCCCCCACATCTTCCAGATTCTCCTCAGCCCATTTCCCACCCAACTTTACTTTACGATCTCTCTCTCACACACACAAACACAAAAACAAAGAAAATCAAAGTAAACAAACAAACAAAAAAATCAATAAGACAAACGTGCCCTCCCGCATCAAAAATGAAACAAAATGTGACCTCCCCTCAACAAAAAGTTCATCAAATTTGCTTTAGTAATTTAAAGTTTGGACCAAATATTACACCTATACCCTTCTTCAAGTAATGAGCCATACATACATTAGCTATTGTTACTGCTTTGCATGAAAGGAAAGAGATGCTTGGAGTACTCATAGTTACCTCAACAGCACAGACTGACAGAGCTGATGTTTTCTACATAGATATCTTGGGCTTTTTCTAATTATCTTTTTTAAAAAACTTTATTTTTTTTTAATTTAAGAATTTTTTAAATTCATTTTATATACCAACCACAGATCCCTCTCTCATCCTTCTTCCCACTGCCCCTCCCAGACTTTCCCCACCATACCCCCATCCCCCAGGCCTTTTCTAATTATCTTACACTGTGAATTGAATTATGTCCCCACTAAGCTTATTAATTCACATATTGGAGCCCAAACTCCCACCACATGTGGGTAGTCAGAGACCTTTAAAGAGGTAACTGAGGTTGAATGGAGCTCTAATTCAACAGCATTGGTGTCTGAGGGGGAAATCCCCGGGGTAGGTGTGCACAGAGGAGAGACCCTAGAACAGAACATCTACACCTCCTGGAAGAGGGGCCTCAGACATGCTAACCTGAAGGCAACTGGACCTGGGACTTCCAGCTACCACACCTGTTGTTTGAATGGTCTCATTAATAAAAAAAAACAAAAAACCAGAGCTAGCTATCAGGGTGAAAGCTGAAATATGAGAGAAGCAGAGCAGGCAGCAACTAGTTCTTACCTCTACGAAATCCTCAGTCTAAAGAGAGTGAGTTCCTGTTTCTTCACACCTTATATACTTTTCTTTGCCCAGACATCACTTCCTGGGATTAAAGGCTTGTGTGCTCCCCAGTACTGGGATTAAAGGTGTGTGCCACCACTGCCTGGCTCTGTTTCTAATCTAGTGGCTGGCTCTGTCCTCTGATCTTCAGGCAAGTTTATTAGGTTATACAATATAACACCACACATACCTATGAAAACAGGAGAAGAAAATTGACTATCGCTTCCTTCATTCAAATGATTAGATGCTGACTTTCATATTTTCTGCCATCTAGCAACATTCTAAGCATCCATTCACATCAAAATCAAATTATTTGGAAATAAAAAAAAAATTCCATTAACAATTTGGAGTCTGATCTTGTGTTATGTATGTTAGGGTTGTCAAAATATTTATTGTTGAATGAATAGATAGTGTTAAGTATTGGCAAAATTATTAAGGCCACTCCATGTAGTTAAAAGGGAAGTTTATTTAGTGGTGTAACTTACAAATGAAGGGGTAGGTAGGTTGCAGGGTCTGTAAATCCTGGTTAGCAGATTCTAGAAAGAGAATCTTTTTCTGTAAGCCTTCATTGCTATCTTTTAAAGCCTGTATCAGTCCCAATAATGACTCATCTTTGTTCTTATTATTAAATCAGTGTTTGAACACTGTGTGAATTATTACAGTGAATGTCAAAATGGTACAGGTCAGATATGATTGAGGATGGTCATATATTTCCAGGAAAATGTCATTTATCATACAGGCAAAAAGGTTTTTAAATTCTTGTGAGGGAATGTTGTCAGCCATATTACAATAATTTCTCAAAATTTGTTAGTCAATTTTAAGGTGTAAAATTATCAAGTACTTTTACCTGAAATAAGACACTGCTTTGTCTATCTTACCTTTCTGTGGTTTTAGGGGGTGTAGTAGCACTTTTCAGCCAGCAGGAGGCGTTGATACAGCTCCAAAGCAGGGCCTGCTGGCGACCTTGGCTGCCGGCAGCTGGAGGCAGAAGCCGAGATCGTGGGGAGCTGGCACTCAGGGTGGGGGGGCTCACTTACAGTGGTTTTTCGCTGGTCTTGAGACCCGACTAGCTGTTCCCTTTTTTGGGAATGGAATTGTGTAGGCATTCCCTGGTTATATGGAACTTTGTAGGCAGGTTTAGTCACCCACCAGCTGGGTAGGAGGCTGAGGGTGGGAGCCACTCAGGCCTTTGGAATTTGCCCCACGTTGGGCGCCAGATATTGGTGAAATTATTAAGGTCCAGCAGGCAGCTTTCTCTGGAGAGCTCTGCTCAGTCTGCCTCCAGCATCCAGGGTCTGGGAACCAAGAAAGATGGCACATCTGGATCTTGGGTCTTCAAGGTCCTCTCTTGGCCCCGCCTTGTAGGTGTGACAGTTACCGAAGCCTCAATGGGCGTTGGAACTTCCAGATCAAGGTTAGAATGGCTACCCACTACAGTTAAGTTCTTTAATGTTTGTGAATATCAATCCAATTACTTTTCATTGAGTAGCAAACGCTGGATGACTATAAATGTTGGAATATGAAAAAAAACCATAAAAGTGGAATGTTTTCTTTAAAAATGATTTCTCTACACAAAGATATATAGAATTGGGGCATGGTATTTCATTTCACCAAAATATTGTACATTTTTTAGTCCTGTTTCCCAATTACATGTTTTAAAATAGTTATTAAAATGTTATTTAAGAAAAGCTAAAACCAAGTTTAGAATAAAAATGTAATTAATCATAAATTTATAAAAGCACCATTATGTGGACAATTTTGTAATAAAATAACAAAAATATTACTTAATATATATTACATAGGAAAGTAAACAGCTAAGGTGTTCTAAAGCATGAAAAAAAAGGAAGCAAAACAATGTATTACTTAGAATGAGTAATCATCAAAGGCTAGTTAGGGTAGAATTTGAAGTTTTGGATTGAGCATCTCCACAGTGTTTCTCCATAATGATGGAACTAAGTAATACAAATAAAAATGATCTTTTTTGACAGCACTTAAGGCACTGGGTTAAAGCTTAAAATGCTTAAAGCTTGGTTAACTGATTATATTATTACTTCAAATGAAAAAAGGGTTAAATTTAACTGTGTTCTTAGTATGGTGCTCTTAAGTAGAAATACATTATTCAGAAATGTAAAATAATTAGCTGGGCATCTGTGGCACATGCCTCTAATTGCAGCACTCAGCTGACAGAGGCAGGGGAATCTCTGTGAATTTAAGACTAGCCTGGTCAACAGAGTGAGCTCCAGGACAACTAGGGCTACACAGAGAGACCCTGTCTTGGAAAAAAAAAAACAAAACAAAACAAAATGAAACAAAAAAGAGAAAAGAAAGAGATATAAATAATTGGTCATTTAGAAAAACAAAAAAAATGTGTTATCTATAAATTAAAGTCATATAAATTATTATATAATATAAAAGAGACACTTGTTTCCATATAAGTGATACTTACTCCACGCTTAAAATGACATAAGGAAACTGGAAAAACTGGGAGGGGAGTGGGTGAAAGAGAAGGCCTGAATTTATACCAGATGTCGAAAGTGTCCCTTGGGGTGCATTCATTATGGACATGCACAATTAATCCTTCGGAGACTCGGCTCACGTCACGCCTTCCTTACCTGTTCATTGGCCGACACCTGCACATGGAGCGTGCACCTGGTTGACATGGGAATGACTCCCAACACCAGCTTGTAAAATCCTTTTCTATAAATTTTCCTCTTTAAAAATGTAGCAAAATAATTTCAGAAACAAAGAAAGACACCTACATAAACAAGTAGATCCCTGAAAAGCATAAGCGGCCACCGGATTCAACCAAAAACACACAGGTGGAAGTAGTGTTTAAGGGGCCCTGGAGCACCGTGAATGCTTCTCACAGAGTTAATAGTTCTAGAAACACCTGGTTCTGCAAACGGGCCAGTCCACTGGGAAAATTTTCTAGCACTCAGTGGGTCTCAGAGTAGCTTTAGTACCTCGAATAGGAGCTATGTGCTGATGCAGAACTAAAAATATCTGGGCTCTCAGACCAAACCATCATTCCATGAACTAAATAAACCTTTACTATGCTTTCTAAAAACTGAACCTGTATCGTGAGCAGCAGGACTTAACTATTATGAGACTTGCCCGATGTGGAAAACATGAGTCTGGGTCCACCTTTAGTTTAATGTGGGGAATGAAAGTAAGCATTAGGAGAAGCCACGTTATTGCTTGGATAGGGAATTGGTATTTCTCTCTCTAATTGAGGTACCAAGACTAGTGTAATAATAACTTCACTGAGACAAGAGAGTGGTGGAGAGCATGTGCTACACATTATTCTGTTAATATGCCGCTTTGTTCCTGACCATCTAGATTTTGACTTATGCTACCAAGTTCAGGGTAACATAAATATCCAATTCACTTAATTGCATATTTCATAACTATGACCACTAACTCAAAATCAATAGTCAATAAAGATATATTTTTCAGTTTCCTGCTATTTTACATGCAGTACTCAGTTTGATAGCAGGACTACAAAACAACAAATTAATAAAACAACATTTTCAAGTACTG
Source organism: Peromyscus leucopus (assembly GCF_004664715.2). Classification (NCBI taxonomy): domain Eukaryota; kingdom Metazoa; phylum Chordata; class Mammalia; order Rodentia; family Cricetidae; genus Peromyscus; species Peromyscus leucopus. The sequence goes on along the minus strand of NC_051077.1, from coordinate 40,510,167 downwards.
GAATACATAAATAGAAAAAAATAGATAACCAATCATTTGAAAATCAAACAGAGGCTCATACTTCACATAAAGGGAGGAATGATATTATCTAATGCTAGCAAGAACAAGACTTAGTTCCTGTTTTACCTGCGACTTAGTTCATGTTTTACCTGCTTAGCTTTGAGAGCTGTGACTTCTCAGACCTCCAGACACACACTGTACCCAGATGGAAGAAGAGACACACAAGCACTATTCTCAAAATATTAAGGACTTGGCTAGGAAGATGGGTCTGTGGACAAAGTGCTTGTAACACAAGCGTGACCACCAGAGTCCAGATTCCTAGCTACCATGTAACAGCAGGACAGGTTTGGAGGGTTCCTATAACCCCAGCACTTGGGAAACAGGACAGAAGATCTTTGGGTAAACTGGCTAGCTAGATTAGCTAGAACCAGTGAGCTCCAGGTTCAAGGAGGGTTTCTGCCTCACTAAACAAAGTGTTAGGTGAATGGAGGAAGATACTTGATGTCAACTTCAGGCCTCAGACTCGCATGCCCACAGTATGTGAACACTCATGTACATGCAAAAGGGAGGATCATTCTGGGTTTATAATTCCCACTCTCAGCTTTGTTGATATGGAAGTAAAGATGACTGCATTTCTTCCCATTGCTGCATTGTAGGAATGAGAGGGTATCAAGTACTTACAAGACAAATTTGGGTCACATACAGCAATCATGTGATTGGCAGGTGGGAAGAGTCACCACAGAGGCTGGCTTGTGCCTGGTAGTTCTGACAGAAAGCCAGGGTCTTGAAAGTCTCTCTGAGCACCTGGGCTCTGACACTGATTGGAGGAAAATGGAAGAAAATGGAAGCGAGCTGGCCAGGCATGGATGTGATCGCTTCCGCTTTGTCATTGGTTAGTGGTTTTAAAGTGGCAGGGCGAAGAGCTGTTGGAATAATCCAGGCAGCATCAACAGTAGCTTGGGCTAGGGGGAAAGCAAAGGACGTTATAGGAAGTGGTTGGAATCACTTTATATTTGAAGGGATGTCCAACTGGGACAACACATCAGAGTTCACATCCGGGAGAAAAAAGTGGTGGGGGTAGTGGAGGATGAATCCAATTTTTTTCAGCCTGTGGAACTAGAAAGGTGAAATTGATTTTAGCCAATAGGAATTCCTACCATGAAGTAATACTGAGGAATATCATTTTAATTTATTGTATATGATCATGTCATAATTTAATAGTGACTCAGCTACAGAGATTTGGAGTTAGTTTTGTTCCTCAATTGTTATGTTTGAGAGTGTGATTGACATGCTTGCACAGGGGGACTCACATGAGTACTAACCCCAAGTACATATCTGTCGTTTGTTTACGATATTCTTTTGAATATACCAAAGCACATGAATGTTAAGACCCTTGGTATTGCTAATCTGTTTTGCAGAAGGTTTACAAATGCAACCAGTATATTAGAGCAAAAAAATGCAGAGCATGTATTTTACTTATTGTTTTATTTTAAAGAATAAATACATTTAATTAATGATACTAGACTTAATTAATGATACTAGATGTCAAGTATTTTATATGTTCCTTTTACACATACCATCACACTTTATTCTCATGGTTTTAGGTGGCTGTATCTTACTTTAAGCATGAAGAAATAATCTCAGAGGAAGTAACTGGTATAAAATGTACTAACATAGTAACAAAACTCAAGTAACTGCTTAACTTCAAATTCTTAACACTGTTCTTTGGACTCCTTGTTTGAAAACTTCAACACACTTGTTTTCCAGGGTATTTCTTATATACTATCTCTTATTGAGTTTTTGGAAACTAGTTTTCTTAGTATACTTTCTGTTTCTATAACAAAATAACCGAGTTTGGATGATTTATGAAGAATAGAACTTTTTATTTTGGCTTACTAATCTGGCAGTGTCAATGAATATGGAGCAGCTGCATCTCATAGCAGAAAGCAGAAAGGCAAGTGGCTACATAAAGTAGGAGATAAATGACAAGGGGCAACTTCACCATATAATAATTTTTTCTTATAGTAACTAATCCAGACTCTTGAGAGCGAAACGAAACCAGTCCCATGTGACTCCTCCTCCATGGGCCAAACACCTTCTAGTAGGTCTCTACCTTCTAACTGTGACAAACAAGTTCTCACAAGCTACAGTCTCAAGACAGGATGTGCCAGTTAAAATCTATCTTGAAATTGAGATGTTGAAGCCATGAGTACTTACTGTAACTGCCATTTCATTTTATTTCTGCCCTTTAATATACTCTCATTTTTTTTTAAAAATTAAACTTTATTTTTATGTGAATGTATGGTGTATGTGTGTCTATGTGTATTATTTGGGATGTCTATGCCACTCTGTGTGTGTGTGTGTGTGTGTGTGTGTGTGTGTGTGTGCGCGCGCGCGTGCTGTGGGATGTTCTGTATGCTGTGATGTGTTGCTCTGATTGATTGATAAATAAAATGCTGATTGGCCAGTAGCCAGGCAGGAAGTATAGTATAGGCAGGATAAGCAGAGAGGAGAATTCTGGGAAGTGGAAGGCTAGTAAGATGTAAAGTACTGATAAGCCACAAGCCACATGGCAACTTATAGATTAATAGAAATGGGTTAATTTAAGATATAAGAACTAGACAGCAAGAAGCCTGAGCCATTCGGCCAAACAGTTTAAATAATATAAGCATCTGTGTGTTTATTTGGGTCTGAGTGGCTGTGGGCCTGGGCGGGACTGAAGGTAACTCCAGCTATGTGTGTGTGTGTGTGTGTGTGCTGCTCATGGACAATTCTGTGAAGTAGGTTCTCTCCTTCCACCTTTCCATGGGTCCCAGGGTTGAATTCAAGTGCTCAGGCTTGCAGGCAAGAACGTTTACTCCCAAGCCATGTACTGGTGCTTTGATTTTTAGTCTCTCCTACAGCTCTTTTATTTGGCTTTGTTCACTTTAAAGTCTTAGTATGTGTTCTCCCTTGATATCATTAAAGAGTAACAACTACTTCTCAAAGGTACATTCAATGTACACTTTCTCCATCATTAATTCCTTTTACTCACTTATCCCTTAAAAAATTTTCATGAAACTTTGGAGAAAAATTTTATTTTTATTGTTGATTGTCCTTTCACAAAAGAGCATACATGTAGCTAGAGTTTTTCTGGTCCTGCCTGGCCCACAGTCAGGACAAATCTCTCTAACCCACCAGTCCCACAGAAGCTCAGACCCAACCAAGTAATATTGCTTACAGACTGTACAGCCATGGCAGGCTTCTTGCTAACTGTTCTTATATCTTAAATTAATCCATTTTTATAAATCTATACCTTGCCACATGGCTCGTGGCTTACCAGCGTCTTCACAATGCTGCTTGTCATGGCAGCAGCTGGCAGTGTTTCCCTTCCTCTCAGCCTTCTACTTCCTAGAATGCTCCTCTCTCCTTGTCTCGCCTATACTTCCTGCCTGGCCACTGACCAATCAGTGTTTTATGTATACAGAACGATATCCACAGCGCATACACCTATTTCATTTATTTATTATGGCTGTTTTGAGACTGGGGCTCAGTGTGGAGCACAGTCTGGGTTCTAACTCATGGTCTTTCTGCCTGGGCCCACAGAGTGCTGGAATTACAGACATGCACCGCCATGTCCAGCTCCCCTTTATTGTTTTCTACAGATGTCAGCACACTTTTTCTTTAAAAAGGCAGTTAGTAATATACAACGCCAATTGCAACTCTTGTTAGCATGGTTCCAAAGCAGCTAATGCCTATACACAAATTGTTGCAAAGTATCCTCATGATGTCAAGACTCAGTCTTAAATTTGGAGCAACCAGTATATGTGGTACTGTTCATCTAAGGAAGCTGTGATGTGGGGAAACTCAAAATTAGCTTATCATTTGTGGATAGAGAAACTGAAGAAGCCCGGGAACTACACAAAAAGTGCGTGAATTCCAACTTCATTGTCTCTATGATGAAAAACTTTGAATAGGAATCACACAGAGGAGTCCCTTACCCATAGGGTCCACAAGAGAGGACACAGTGAGAGTCATTTTAGGTCACTAACTCATGGAATGATTTGTCACATAGCAACCAGAACTGGGATAGAATGTGACATGTGGATGTAAAGATGCCATCTCAACAAAATTCTCACATTTGTTGCCTAGTTTTGTTAATGGAAGTGAGAGAAAGTGAGATTCTTATTTCATGGTGGAAAGTTTAGCAGAGTTGCTTATACAAATTACATGAAAAAAAAAGACGTGCGTGTCAGAATCCTGATGATGCAGTTGACAAGATTTTAGGCACAATGTTCAAGTAGCTTCAAAAAAGAGAGAAACATGGGCACATTTGAACGGCAGATTTTGAATAGAATTCAGAGGAACTATAAAGGATGAAAAATAGAATTTTTCCTCTTGCCTTCAAAGTGTTCTCAAAGAAAGAAAGGGACTAAGAACAAAGGCCAGAACAAATTTGTTCTTGTTTAAGGTCATGTCTTATAAAACCATAGAAACAGATACAGATAACATTTGAAGATACAAAGGGCATGCCTTTGAAGGCCTTACATTTTAAAAGTGATATAACATCTCTGAATCTAAAAATTCAGCACACCTATAATCTCAGCACTCAGGATTTTAAAACAGGTGAATGGCCACTTTGAGGCTGACTAGGCTATACAGTGAGTTTGAGGCCAGCCTGAGCTACAGTCATAACACTGTGTATCAAAGCAAAACAGAAAACACAAATTCACAAGGTCTTACTTCAAATACATAACACATATATAATGGAATCACCCTCAGTAAGATTTACAGGAAACTCATAACAACTCCTTGATCTTAAGGAAGGCCCTGGGCTTTCACTACCAATGACAGGAAGTAGAAATGGACTCATCTGCAAAGCAGGTGTCTCTATGTAGAAAACAAAGGATATTGTACTAGGTCAGTGGTTCTCAACCTGTGGGTTGCGACTCTTTGGCAATTCACTATCTCCAAAAACGTTTACACTATGATTCACAACAGTAGCAAAATTATAGTTATGAAGTACCAACAAAAATAATTTTATGGTTGGGGGAGTCACCACAACATGAGGAACTGTGTTAAAGTGCCACAGCATTGGGAAGGTTGAGAATCACTGTACTAGGTGGAGGCAGGAGGCATGGAGAAGATCTCCTAGAGATCAGAACTGAACCTTAATCAAGGAACTAGCAAGAGGAGTCCAGTTTGCTTTCAGAATGGCTGTGCACACATTCCACTCCCCCCTTTTCTGAATGGGTCTTTTATGGTGGTTATCCCAAAGTTCACAGACTTGGCCTCATCTATTTCTCATCTGAGATTATTAAAGAGGAAAATATCCCTAGTTTGTGGGACAGAAAACCGTTGCTAAGAGATTCTTGGTATTTGAAATCCTCTTTGTTTCTCACACTTGGGTATTTTTGCACAATATTATAAACAATTAAAGGAACTTTTATTTTTTTATTCAGTAACTTTTAGTATGGATAGCAGGAGAATTTTTGTTTCATTGTGTGAGATCAGAAATTAAAAATTAAGTTTTAACCTTTGGTAGGAGAACATCTTTGACTATGAAATTTTATTAACAATTACCCATCTCTTTTAAGAGAAAAAAGAACCACTTAGATTAAGGTGGATGTGAAATAAGCCATCTTTCTTTTCATCTAAGACTCCTCACAGAGATGCAAGAAGTGTTAAAACTCCTGGGAATGGGCTCTGCAAACCTCTCTAATACAACACATACATTTCCACAACATTTTGGTATGAAAAATTTAATGGAATATGAGTCAGGTAACCTGGGTTATAGTCCCTAGGTTTATTATTATATGACATTGTGACTCATGCAAATCAATCAGTACCTCATTTTACTCTGCAATACTCCACAACTCTTATAGCTTAACCCAAACTCAGCACAACAGTCTATAGATACTCTACTGCCATCATGGATCAAGTCTCTCAACTATTTACATTCAAGGTTACTTAGCCATTCATTAGTTTTCTGTACCATGTCCACAGGTATGTCTTAAAATATAAGCTACAGACTTTGATGAACATGCACAAATAAAAATTCAACCCATATCTCTACCTGAAACTTTAGGACTAACATTCCTTCAAGTGATTAAAAACAGTTGACTTCAACCTCATTGTAGGTGTAAAGGAATGGTTTTGAAAATATGCTTAGAAAATAAATTCCTCATCAGTGTTTTCTGTCTTTTAGCCCCCAACACAGTTGATCCCACTATTTAAGGAAAGGTCTTGAAAACATAAATTTCTCCAATAGGAGTTAGTCTAGCACTAAAAACAAAGAGAGTTTTTAATAGGGCCTTATTTTTCTGTCTTCTCATTTTTGGCAGTGACTAGTTTTGCTTCTGAAAAAAGTTCCAAATTCATTACACTGCCCTCCATAGAGCTAGGCACATGGTGCAGATAGGCTGTGTCGTAGTTTATGTAGGGCACAGCTGGAAGTGTTAGAAAGAGAAGTGCTAGTACTGGGTGACAGACAAATGGTATTTTTCAAGTTCCATCTTCAGGTGCCCATTACACCACCATGTAGTTTTCTCCTCATTATACTTTAAGTCATCATTGAAATGATCAAGATTAGACAACACATGCCTTTTCAAAGATGAGTCTAATTGGGACTTGAAATTGATATAATTTTAAAACAATTGGATTTGAAGCATTGTTAATATGATGGGTAATACTGAGGGGGCATGTATTGAGAAAATGCATTTCCTACCAAAATTTGGAAGTAATTTACCCTTTTCTATTATTGATTTTCTAATTGAATTTAGAATTGTAATTCTATTTTATCTTATGTTGGTCTTCTACTTGGAAGTCACTCTTCTAAAATGCTATTTAGAATTCAATTAGGTAGCTATTTAGCAATCATGTTTTTATATTTTATTATACCAGAAGGGAAATAGCCTTGTATTCACATGTAAAAATTTAAATAGAAGGCTAAGCCTACTTTATGAGTTAGGAAATAATATTTGTTGCAGGGTGCACTAGATTCTTAGGGGAAGCAGAGTGTATAAATAAATCCTGGTAGGTACTGTCTTTGGTCCAGCCTACATCCCCCTTTAGGTATAAAAAAACCCATATGATAAAAAGAAATCACAAGAAAGGTAATAAGCATGTAATAATTTTGCTATTTGTTATAGAAATAAATGCAATTTCGCCGGACGGTGGTGGCACATGCCTTTAATCCCAGCACTCAGGAGGCAGAGCCAGGCGGATCTCTGTGAGTTCGAGGCCAGCCTGGGCTACCAAGTGAGTTCCAGGAAAGGCACAAAGCTACACAGAGAAACCCTGTTTCGAAAAACCAAAAAAAAAAAAAAAAAAAAAAAAAAAAGAAATGCAATTTCATTAAAATTTTTGTCATATTTCTTAATTTTATGCATTAATATACAAATGTTAGGGTTTTATGCAATCCTTTGAAATAGAATATGTGAAAATAGTTTTTCAAAGGAAAAGTAAAATAGGCAGACTTATATGAACATTTTAAAAATTACATTTATTGTGTGTATCTGTGCATCTGCATGTGTGTGCACCACATAGTGCCATGGTCTAGAGATCAGAGGACACATTGCTAGAGGTTCTCTCCACCCATAAGGTGAGACCCAGGATCTAACTCAGGTGATCAGGCTTGGAGGCAAGTATTACGATAGGCTACCCCACTAGTCCCATGTACGTCTTTGTATTGTTACAAACTATGTGTAAGGATAAACTGCTCTTCTTCCCAGATCATTTCAGTTTCAAGAGACATTGATCAACAACATTTAGGTGCACTCTCTACTCCCTGGCATATAGTGACTATCAGGCTTTTAAAATACTAGGCAAGAAGAAATACTCGGCAATTGGGGCAACTTAATTTGTTACAAATAGAAATGCTTTGAGTCTCCTTGAACATTATTCTTTTAGCCTACATAATTAAGTACAAATTATTTTATTTTCAATTAAGATATAATACATCATTTCCCACCCCAATCACTCTATGTGCACCCTGCAAAAAGTTCATGCCCTCTTTTTATTTAATTATTATCGTTATACATACACATATATGAATGAATATATAAACTCAACCTGCTGTGTTTAGTGTTGCTCACAGTTTTATGGATGACCACTTGGGATTGGATAACCAGTTATGGGGCTCATCCCCAGGAAAGGCCGATTCTTCCTCTCTCAACTGTCAGTGGTTGACTGTAGCTCTTCATCTTGTGGTGGGGCCTCATGAAATTTCCTCCATCCATGTTGGCATGTGAACTGGTGTTGTCAGTGTTTGGGTCTTGTTTAGGCAGCCGTATTGTTGACATTTCATGGGTGCAGCCTTTCTGTCATATATATAGAAGACATAATATAACATCTGAGTTTCTAATCCTCTGGCTTTTCCAACCTTTCTACTCCATCTTCTGGTATGTTCCCTGAGCCTTAGGTGTATGGGTTGTACTGTAGATATATCAACTGGAGTTAGGAACCATATGGTCAATCTTACACACACACACACACACACACACACACACACACACACACACACACACACGAGATAGAGATTTCTTAGATGCGTTTACAGGTTGTGGCCCAGCTAGTCCAATATGGCTGTCCATCAGTGGAAGGTCCAAGAATCAGTAGTTGTCAAGTTCACACAGCTATGTGTTTCAGTTGGTCTTCAGTATATACCACAATTCCAAAACCAGTAGTCTCTAATGCCAGTGAAGGGATGGTCTTGATAGTGAGAACAAGAGCAATCAGGCAAAGCGAGCAAGCTTCTATTTTCCATGCCCTTTATATTGGCTGCCAACAGAAAGCGTGGCTCAAATTAGCCAAGTATCTTCCCACCTCGAAAGGTCCAGATTATAACTTCAAATGATTTAATGAAGGAAACGTTCCCTCACAGGTGTACCTGGCCACTTGGGTGTTAGTTAATTCCAAATGCACTCAAGTTGATAACCAAGAGCAGCCATCACACACCTTTAGGAATGTCTTGCTGTGGTGATCATTGTTGTGGATCCTGGGCATCACAGCTGTGTAGGGAGTTTCTCATACCTGGACCTGCGGTTTTGTTAGATAGTGTATGGCCAAGTGGCATAACTTCATTTAAACTATATGCATATTTATACACATGTACTTAGGTATATTATGTGTGATATAAATATAAAGTAATATAATTGTTTAAATTATATCAAATATAAACATAAAACAGTAAATACAATGTAATATAATTGCCTGTGGGTTTTCAAACCTCCTGGTGTTACTATTCTTTCTCCCTTCTTCTCTCTCTTTATTGTCCTCTTCCTACTGAATTAAAGCCCCCAATTTTCTCCACTTTCCTCTTCATACAACCCAGCCCATAGCATTTTAATAGAAATGCCTGAGTGATTAAATTAAACCCTTTCATTTCTTACCATGGCATGAATCCACAAAGACCTCTTCAGTCAGATTATCTTAAATACATTCTTTGCCATTATTATAAAACCTACCTTTCCTTTTAGGGACAAAGTTTTGTAAGAAACGCTCCATGCTATTACTCATAATAAATACATGTCAAATGAATGAATAATGTTTTAAATCTGTCAAACATCGCCAAGAAAATTTTTAAACCTAAGTCTTTCATAAGGCCAAAGAGAAATACATATGTGAAAATGGATGAGCAATTCTTGGTCTATAAAAGTTTCTTTGTTTTGAATATCCATTTAATTAATGGTAGCATGCAGAGTTAAAGAAGCACTAAAATGTGGTGTTGTGGGTGCCTTGCTAGGACTGTCCTTTTGCTTTCAATGCAGGGTCTCTTCTAGCCCAGGCTGCTCTCAAGCTCCCAGTCTTCCTGACTTTACCTCTCAAGTGCTGGGATTGTAGGTGTGCTCTACTACACCTGGTTAGGGTTTTCTTTCTTTCCTCTCCTGCTCTCTTTCCTCCCTTCTCCTCTCTTTTTCTTTGAGGGGATTGAACCCATCAGCTCATATACATTAAACATTTGCTAGGTTCTAGCCAGGTTTCCTCTCTTCTCAGGCTCAAGGACATTTAGTTTTACAGCAGGAATACTGTGGCAGAGTGATTGATCACACAAATAAGGCTGGGTTTGATGGAGTCCCTCACTTTCCGGGCTTTAACCATGCAAAACTGCTGTCGATGTAGATTGGAAAGGCATGGCACATCAGCTATTTTCTATTGCTCTGCCCAGTCCTTGAGGGCTCAGGGGCAGGTTATTTCCTTCCTTTGGGGCTGAATATCCTCATCTATTACATGGAGAAAATAAGTTTACCTCATAGAATGATTAAAAGAATTACATATAATGGTGTACATGCAATTATTTGCACAGTGCCTAGCTATGGTCCTTAGTTCAACACAACACACTTATTATTCCAGCAATACCACCCCTGTGGTCTCAACAGTGACATTCAGCAGCAGCAGAGGCAGCAGCAGCAGCAGCAGCAGCAGCAGCAACAGCAGCAACAGCAGCAGCAGCAGCAGGAAATATTAGCCTTACTGTGAGTCCACATTAGGAAGTAAGTAAATATCAGCACCCACAGACTCTTCTTCAGCACAAGGTACATGTGCTTCTAGAATGTTCTAAGAATGGGGCTGGCTGAGTTCAGATTTGCAGATGTAGACATCTATTTTCCATATCAACTGCCAGCCTGCTGCTGGGGACACAGATTCATTATCTTTCACTGTAGTTTGAGAGAGGTTAAAAAAAAAGTGAAAAGACGTTTTCTAACCAAACGTTTTGTTTTTTTTTTAAATGTCCCCTTTCTTTAAATTCTTGTCTATCTTCAATTTATTTTTTATTTTACCGATTCATTTCAAGAATCTAGACTAATACACACTGGTCACCTCCCATTCCCCACCTTCACCGCCTGTGACTGTTTTCCAGGTCTCCTGCCTCAGTCTTTTCTATGAGCTTCCATATGGATCTCTGTTGATGTGCTCTGGAGCTGCAGAACCACGGAATGCCATCTTGTGGATCCTAACAATGGATGCCTCAGTTTCCCCACATGGCATATAAGAATTCCAGTCTGTACTTCATAAAGTTAAAAAGTGTAATGTTGATAAAGACTTCTACCATAATCATGAAACTGGCATTTCAAAAGGAAACAAGTGCTCACAATGTTATGCAAATTTTAGCCACTTTAAAATTATTTTCATTAGCCTTTTCCCCTGTTTCTACCAGAAGGAAACCAAATGATGGAATATTTGAGTAATTTGTGTAATATGTCACAGATAAGAGTTGGGGAACTGGTTTAGACCTAAGTCTGTTCTTATATCCAAGCCTTGTTTTGGTCAGATTTCCCTTCCATATTCTCCCACAAACCCCGGCACATATCACTAGGGGATAATAAGAGTCATATACTTGGCTTCCTTATTCTAAACTGTGGACAATTTATAGGAAGGGAATATTTTTATTGCTTCTTTTTAATTCCAACTCAGACATTTAGTTGATTAAATAACTAAGCATTATTTTCCCCATATTAATCTACTTGATACCTCCCCCCATATTTCTATCATTTGATATCTTTTTGACAACTTTTAATTAAGATCTCAGGATCTCCTAGAGATCTTGTGTCATGGGATCTTCACTTGCTCGAACAGTGCAACTGCCCCTCATATCACATCTAGAATTAACCCACAGATTACAAAGGCCCATGTGTCCATGTGCCGGATCTGGATTGCCCCAAGATGGAAGAGAGTTACAGACTGGGAACGAAAACAACAGCCTGCACTAGCAAAGAAGGATCAATAAGCCCCCCAAAAAACACTGTGATAACAGACCTGTGGGGCAGGTTGAAAGCGGGTGCAACATGGTTTGTGACATGAAAGAGGAAAGCCTCTGGATCCTGGCAGCATTAAACCTCAGAGATGGGTGACACAAGAGGCAGCTTGGTTCAGGTTCAAATGCACCATTTGTAGGAGTTTAAGTTTAATTTCTTTAAGTTTAAAATTCAGAAGGTTTAGTTCCATGAAAGCCCTCGTGGATGCTTCTGTAGAAGTCGTGATTGATTGGTTATAGCTCTTGTGCTAAAGTTTCTATTGTTTTTTTGTTTTTCATCCTGTCTGTCTTACCACTGCTCAGCATGAAATCCAGAAGACAACAACATCTTTGTTTTTCTTGTTATCATCACTGTTATTCTTGATATGTTTATTAAGTACCTATTATGAATCACAGATCAAGGAAGACATAAAATAAGCAAATGTATTGTAATTCAAGGAGATGATAAGTACAATGAAGAAAAATAAGGCACGGCAAGGTGTAAGGTATGGAGTACTAGAAGGCTGTAGCTGTTTTATATGGGTAACAAGACCTGAAGAGAGTGAGGAAGCCTTGCCACCTGGTCATTTGGGTGAAGAGTATTCCTGGCTATGAGAATAGTAAGTCCAAAGTCCTTTAGGAGACAATTTATGTGTTTGAAGAAAAGCAAGATGAGTGGAAGAGAAGGAGCTAAGGGCAAATGGTGATGATGTTGGAGAACAGATGTGGACCATATTAGACTTACGTTTTAACCAATAGAATAATGGCGGTGGGACATGACCTCTCAAGAGGAGAATAGAGAGCAGAGAGATAGATATAGAAAGGTCAGGTTAAATGCTGCTGAAAATGATCCAGTGAGAGTGTTGAAAAATGTTCCATCTCTACGAAACTTCCTTCCCGCTACCTAGAATATATAGTACCAGAAAATGTTATACATAGTACCAGAACGTGTTATGAAGGCTACTGGGGAGAAAAGACATCAATGGTCTTATCCAAAGCTGTACTCTTTATATTACACTGCTGACCTACCAGCATGATGTGCCCACTGGTGCGATAATGGCATGGTAGCTAGGGAAGGAACTAAGTGCTTTGTGGTTAAATATGAGGCCTACTACACTGGAGCTGTATTTTATGTCTGGAGCTGAAAACATGGTCCAAAGCCCATGACTAGGGCGAGCATAGTCCCCGGTGGAAATCTACTGTTGTTTTCTTGCCAAATGGTCATGCTGTTAACCTACATTATAAATATTTGTGTTTATGTCCATATATGAGCTGCAATTAACTTTGGTCAGAGAAGCTTCTGTTTTTGAAGTGGTCAACATGCTAACTATAAATAGTCCCAAGTGCTTGGCTGTGGATGGGTCATCTAGACCAACCTCTCACCATCTAAGGTTCAGGGAACTTCATGCAAGAGGGGGTGGAAAGACTGTAAGACCTAGCAGGTGGGAATGAGAGCTAAGAAATGATGACCTCTGGATATGACATGGCTGTTGAATACATCAACTCACAGTAGCTGTGGTTCCCTACATAAGCCAGTCAAAATTCCAGCACATATGTGGGAATGTGACCCTCACCTGTCAGAGGAGCTATTGGCAGTTGACAACTGCTGAGGGAGGGGTAGTCATTCTCCTTTTGAGATGTGGACACTGAAAGGTGCTCATGTTCCAGCATAGGGCCACACATTTCCATTCATATGCAAAGCACTATTTAGGCTCAGAAACAATAAGTTAAATAAAAAGATAGCATAAATCTCGGAGGGAGATGGGTGCGGTTCCTGGGGGGGGAGGGGTTGAAGGGAGGTTTTGTTGGGTGGATATGATCAATATACTTTGTATAAATGGATGAAACAATCAAAGAATAAAAACATTATCCAAAACAAAGAATTGCTCAGACTTCGAACATATCCTGCAGGCAAAGACAACAGGCTGGACTGCTATAGTGAGGAAGGGAGCCAAGGATGATCTGATATCCTTAGGCCTGAGGCTTTAGGAAAATAGAGCTGCTATTGACTGAACTAGGGAAGGCTGTGTGTGGAGGAGAGGGTTTCAGAGTGCATGGGAAGTGGGAGGCAGCAACAATTTCATTTCATCATAAGGAGGGCAGCACTTTTCATTTTCAAATGTAAACAAGTCTAGAGAGCTTTAATTTAGTCGTTTTACCTTATTCTGCACAGAATTTCTTCAGGGGGTCTGGTATCTTTAAGATACCAAGTAAGGTTTTTGTCTACCATAAATTAAAAGGACAATAAGTTGAAGTTGCTCATGATAAAATAGAAAATCTCTATAGTCAATCGGCATACACACAAATTTCATGGATTTGTTTTTCCTGTTTTCTTAACAGGAATAATTTTTTGGTACAGAGGCCAGGGAACATATGTTTAACTTAAATAAAGAAGCAGCTACTTGGGGTTTTAAAAAGTCTGGGGCAAGATTACATCAATGGAAAGTTCTTACTGAGCACCGAAGCACTAATGTGTGGGTGAGTTAGGCCACGGACTGAAGAATATTCAGGATGTCCACCAAGTGAGACTCTAGCTGCTTTGGTGAGTCAAAATATTCTGGTGGCTTTCTCTGTGTGACATAAAGAGGAGGATGTGTATGAAGGGCTTAGGGACTCTTTCAGCCACAAGGATATTAAATGTGGACTGGCCATATTTATCCCCTATTTGTGCAACTGAGGGTTATTGGATTGGGATTTACTTTTTGTATCTTGGCTCAAGTGCCTTTTTCCTTAACAAATAAATTGTCCTCATCAAATCAAATAAATCAGAAACTCGGTTGAAGATGCAACTCAGTGGTAGAAAACTTGGTAGCATGCTTAAAGGCCATGGGATGAATGCCCAGCTCTGCCTGAATTGAAACAAACAAAAATCAACCAGAAACTTGAAATCATCGTTGTGTTTAGTCAAAGTGTTACTAGGCAGTAAAACCCTCACAACTCATGTTCTCATAGGAAAGTCATTATGGGCTCAATAGGCATGCACATAATAAGGGTTCCTGTGTCTTTAGCTTGTGTCCAACAAATGTCTGTTCATCAGTCAAACAACTCTTAGAGGTAAGTCTCTCTGACCAATAGCAACAACAGAGCAATCTTGTTCTAAACATAGAAGCAATTTTAGGGCCTGTTTCAGGGAAGAGAGACAATTACTGCCAAATCAAACAAGCCAGTGTCTTTGTACTTCAGGCACCAAGCATTCAGTCCTAGCAAGGACTGGGGTTGAGAGCAGTAAATCGGTGTGCCTGGATGAAGTGTCGAGCTCCAAGGAGGACCCCTTGATGAGCCATTTAAGTGTGTCTCTTTAATTGACAGATTTGCTAACTGAAATGGAATGTGAGACTCACGAGACTGTAGCGCCCGCTTGCTAATCAGAGAAGTGTACACTACTCACCAGAAATGGGAAACTTAAGTTTAAAAAAAAAAGTCAATGACATTTGATACTTCGGCATGTCATTTCTGAGTTGTCTCAAAATCCTGATTATATTTTAACAAATAACTTTGAATTTGGGCGTCACGGTGGGGGTGTGGTGGATTAGTGTTCTTACAGAGAAGTTCAGCTCTATGAACAGAATTAAGGTGGTCTCTATAAATGACCCCATTGAGCGTCTCATCTCCACTCAGAACTTCACTATTCTAGAGAATTCTTTTGCATTCTGTGGCACGTGTGTCTGCGTGTATGTTTGCAGGGTTCTGCTCCCAACTCATGACTTAACTTTGGGATCTTTCCTTTGTCTCCATACGTCTACCTTAATGATTTTTTTCTTTTCTTGTTGTTTTGTTTTGTTATGCGCAGGATGGAAGCCCTGCTTTGCACACTAGGCGGGATGTTGTCACTGAGTCACACCCCAGGCCTGTCTCCTTCCTCTTGAGGTCCCCCTGCTCTATCCTCTCTACTTTGCTCTGGGATTCAACAGGGAAAAACAAGGCTTGTTTCAGATTTTATTTTAAATTCTCAATGTCCTTAGCCTTATGACCAGCTGCTGACACTACTTTCTACTTCAGTGAGATTGAAGTCACTTCTCCTTTATCTTGAATCACCTTATCATCTTTAGTTCTCACATTTTTGTTTTGTTTTTTTTTTCGAGACAGGGTTTCTCTGTGTTGTTTTGGTGCCTATCTTGGATCTCGCTCTGTAGACCAGGCTGGCCTCGAACTCACAGAGATCTGCCTGGCTCTGCTTCCTGAGTGCTGGGATTAAAGGCACGTGCAACTACTGCCCGGCTCATTTTGCTTTTCCAATTTAGATGTTTTCTTTTTTAAAAAGATCTTAGAAAAATGTGTGCTTGCCAGGCAGTGTCTAACATCTGTATTTACTGTACTCGCAGATTGCTGTGAGTTTTAGTCTAGCCTGGGCTACAGTCATAAGCTTCAGGCAAACATGAGATTTAGAGTAAAACTCTGTTTCAGAAAATATGAATGCAAACACATTTAAAAGATAATATAGCTGGGCAATGGTGGCTCACACCTTTAATCCCAGCACCTGGGAGGCAGAGGCATGCAGATCTCTGTGAGTCCTAGGCCAGTCTGGTCTACAAAGAGAGTTCCAGGACAGCCAGGATTGTCTTGAAAAATTAAAAAAAAAAATAGTATAAAATTACTCCATATAGAGAAAATGTATATTTAGGTTTTCCTGTATTTTCATTTATTTTCTAAATTAGGTCTCTTCTTTGTTGTTGTTGTCATGAAATTTATTTTTGAGGCAGGGTCTCACTCTATAGCCAAGGATGGCCTAGAACTCACTATATAGCCCAGGCCAGCCTCTAACTCCCATCAAATCATCCTATTTTAGCCATCCATGAGCTGAGATGGTAAGTGTGACTCACCATGTGAAAGCTCTGGATTTGCTTATTGAAAAACATCCCTCTAAACCTCTGGTTTTGCCTACTTTCTGCAGCATTTTGTTTTTGAGTCAGGTGCTGGCTGGATAGCACATGATAGCTTCAAACCTATGTTTCTGTTTCTTCTTGTGATTTTTTTTTTTTAAGTAGCAGGACATGACGTGATGAAGTGGGCTCTGCACTTTTTTTTTCCAGCTTCTGCCTCTCAAAAACAGTGTTGGTACAGAGCAGCAAGGTGGGCTGGAGCTGGGCATCTCCTTCACTCACCAGGCCACTGCCACTCTGATAACAACCAAGGGGGTTAGGAGCTGGTTGAATGGGTTTTTCTGAGGGCCTACCTTGCATGGACACATGCAGGCAGAACACTGTATACATAATAGATAAATCTTTAAAAATGTCATAGAGATTTCATCCAGTGACTAATGGAAGCAGATGCAGAGATCTACGTCCTGGCGCCAGGCTGAGCTCTGGGAATCCAATGACAGAGAGGAAGGATTCTGTGGACAGGGGACATCGAGATTATGATGGGAAAACATGCAGAGATGACCAGCCACACTAGTGGAAACACATGAACTGTGGACTAATAGCTGTGGAGCCCCCACAGGACTACACTAGACCCTCTGGATATGGGAGACAGTTGTTTAGCTTGAACTGTTTGGCGGGGGTAGGCAGGGGGATCAAGATCTGTCCCTGGTGCAAGGGCTGGCTTTTTGGAGCCATGTGCCTAGGGTGCGACACCTTGTACAGCCTTGGTGCAGGAGAGAGGGGCTTGGGCCTGCCTCAGCTGAGTGTGCCGGGCTCTGCTGACTCCCCATGGGAGACCTTGACTTGGGAAATGTGGGATAGGGGGTGGGGGAGAAGGGTTGGGGGGAGAAGGCTGGGGGGCGGGAAGAGGGAAGGGGGGCATCTGTGATTGGTATGTAAAGTGAATAGAAAATTTCTTAATAATTAAAAAAAAGTCTTTAAAAACAAACAAAGAACACAACACCCAGGTGACTTCAAAAGCCTGTCTCTCTTCCCCTGCCATAATTACAAGGAAATGGTCCCCCCAATATTTCTAAAGAAAACTCTTGTAAGTTCTTAGAGATAAATGGGCTGGAGGGGTGGCTCAGCAGTTAAAAGCACTTACGGTGCTTTTGGAGACCAGGTTTTTTTCCAGCACCCACATGGCAAATCACAATTGCCTGTAACTTCAATTCCAGGAGACCTGACACCCTCTTCTGGCTTCCACAGGCACTGTATTCTTATGGCTTATTTACTTAACCATCCAGGCAAAACACTAATATGCTTAAAATAAAAAAAAAAAAAAATGTCTCTTGAAGGAGTCACAGAAATGGGGGCAACCCTGTTATGGTTTGGGTCTGTTTGATTGTTCTACACTGCCCCTTCTTCCAGAGGTTATTGAGTATGCTGTAAAGAAGAAGTAGGCCAGGCAAGACAAAGTGTCTTCCTTATCACCCTGTTTGGAAGTCTGGAGGAGGAGCATTACTGGGCATGCCTGGAAGGTCAGACCCTTTTCTGGTTGCCTCTCAATGCTCTGAGTCCTATTTGCTCTGATGTGAGAAGTCTTTGCTTCATCCCCTATCATTATGAGGTACTCCATTTCTTTCCACAACAGTGAACCAAAATTCCCTAGCAACAATGACCTGAAAGAAATCCTTCCTCTCATATGTTGGTCTGTCCCATAGTCTATCACAGAGAGGAAAAAAAAAAATTGATGCATGCCCAGCGACTGCAGCCCTTATATCTCTCAGAGTCCAATCTAAGAAGAGCTTTTTTGACTTTTCAGTTTGCCCATCCTTCTAACTTACTGATAAAGGTGTGGTGGTGACTTGCAAGTTCCTTACATAAGTAGTAGGGACTGGAAGTCCAATAGCAACATCTTTAAAGTCCTGAATGAAGGAGACACAGTAAAGCCAAAATTCCACAAGAATCGAAAATGTCCCTAAATGATGTAAGTTAGGAATAAACACTTCAGATAAGCAATAACTAAGCAAAACTAAATGTGATCTATCTAATCTCTCTCTCTCTCTCTCTCTCTCTCTCTTCTCTCTCTCTCTCTCTCTCTCTCTCTCACACACACACACACACACACACACACACACACACACACACACACGATGACCAGGAGGAATTTTTGTTGTGGAGTAATACTTTTCTTAAATATTAATTTGCATTTGTAGTACATACATTGTTTCATTCAACTAGAATGATTCTACACTAAGATGAATTTAAAAAATCTTACTTGAAATAATATAGCATTTACAAAGGCTTAAGGGCATAGTTTCTCAGTTACTACAAGTCGAAAAATATTTAGAGGAATTTGTTCTGTGCTTTTTGTTGTTTTTGATTGTTTCCTTCCTTCCTTCCTTCCTTCCTTCCTTCCTTCCTTCCTTCCTTCCTTCCTTCCTTCCTTCCTTCCTTCCTTCCTTCCTTTTTTTCTTTCTTTCTTGTTGCCCATCTTGCATTTAGCACCAAGAAAACAGATACAAGGGAAGGTACTCAACATCAAAGAAAAGTAGGAAAGGTCATTCCAGGGTTGGGAAGATCACTCGGTGGTGAAATGTTTGCATACATGTTAAACGTGGGCATGGGTTCACATGTCTGTAATACCAGTACTGAGGGGTAGAGTCAGGCGGATCGAAGGAGCTTGCTGCTTAGCAGGACTAGATGAACAGGGGAGCTCCAGGCTTGCTGAGCAGCCCTGTCTCAAAAAGTAAGGTAGAGAACAATCCAGGAAGACATCTGATTTGAACCCCCACCCCCTCACACGCATGTGTGCAGCTCCCGCCACATATGTGTACATGGTCATGTGTTTACTGCACACATAGAGAGACACATAAAAAATAAAATGTTATGAACTATCAAAAGAAACAAAAGATATGGTGAGTGACATTCTTGGTGGCTTCAGACATAAACTTTACAGAGTTTAAAATTAGATTTTTGGCTAAGTTCCTAAGTGAGTATATTTCAATTAGAAAACATCCATGAAACAAACTATATATGTAGCTCGTAATAAAAATCAAGCTGTAGAGAGATGGCTTAACTTCATCAATATGGATGCCCCTCTGATGCTATCAGCATCAAAGAAATCACTCTGATGTAATAGTTGTTATGATCCCAACCAAATTCCATGCTTCTGTGTAAGTCCACATGCCCACAAGTTGATGTACTTCAGCTAGATTTTAGCGGTAAACCACGTTCCCGTGCTGTGCCTCTGCCTCTGCTCTCTTTTCCTGATTTTATTTCCTCTTTTTGCAGTTGTACAGATTGAAAGCAGGACCTCACACCTGCTAGGCAAGCACTCTACTACTGAGCTACAGCTCTCTATGATTCTGAGCTCTCTGTACTACAGAGAGCTTTGAGTGACAGAGTGATTTAGAAGAGAGAATAGGGCTTTGGTGTACCTCGGTTATTATGCTTAGTACAATCCTGGTTCCCTTATTTTCCATCACTACTTTCTGGCTTTGAGAATTCACATCTGGTTTTGGCTCTGGTCTTTTTTTCTGCTTGGTTAATTTAATTTTGATAAGATCTGGAATTCCTCTTACATCAATGAGTGAACATTGTCATTCTTCTTCTTCTTCTTTTTTTTTTTTTTTTTTTTTTTTTTTTTTTTTCCGAGACAGGGTTTCTCTGTGTAGCTTTGCGCCTTTCCTGGAACTTACTTGGTAGCCCAGGCTGGCCTCGAACTCACAGAGATCCGCCTGGCTCTGCCTCCTGAGTGCTGGGATTAAAGGTGTGCGCCACCACTGTCTAGCAAACATTGTCATTCTTAGAAGACTTTTATCTGTTTCTAATCTTTGGTTTGTGATACAGTTGAAATATTTTTCATAGTATCATCTATGGACTTCACTTACCTATTCAATTTTTGCTATGTTTATGATCCTTATATCAATTTCATTCTCACTAATTAATATTTATATAATCTAATATTTTTCATTTTTTTGTACCAGATTTAATCATACATGTCCTGGCTACTTGTTTATTTCACTTAAAAATTTAAATTCATTCTGTTTTTTTTGATTATTATAATAAGTACAAGTAGCAAAACATGCATGCACTAGAGAATAGAATTTTGTTTCGTCTTACCTCTTGAAAATGAACACAGATTATAAGTGGCATCAGTGCATCTTTCTTAGCAGGCATAATCCAAAGTAGTTACCCCCTCATCCTTTCCGTACACCTACTTTCCTTAGAGGAGGTTCAAAAATGTACTCTATGACCTCATTCCTCAGAATTCTTGTTGAACAGTTCATCAGGCTCATGAAAGGGAACTCAAGGTCTAGCTATGGAGAAGTCTTGTCATGTGGCTTCCAGTCCTTTCTATCTGTTGTTAGAGAGCTCTGGACTTTATATGTTCATATTCTTTCAAGCCACTTTAAGGGTATGTTGGCTATATTAGCTTTCCCATTGCTGTGACCAAATACCTAACGGAAGCAGGAGAAGAAAGACATTTTCGCTCATAGTTTTTGAGGGGTTGGACCATAGAGGCTTGCTTCATGAGGCAGAGCATCACGCTGGTGGTAGTGCATGGAGGATGTCACTCTTCACATGGGGTGGAGAGGAAGCAGAGAGGGAGCAAGGAGCCAAGGACCAGTTATGGCCTTCAAACAAATGCCCCTACTGACCCAGATCCTTCATGTAGGCACCACCTCCCAAAGTATCCTTCATGGTCCACTAGGAACCAAGCGTGCAACTCATGAGTTTGTGGGGGAACATTTTAAGTTCAAACCACAACCTGAACTAACTTTGAATTTCATTCTTGTTGATTTCATTTGTAACTTGTTCAGTCAATGTTCATTATTTTCTATGAGCTGGACTTTATGGAAGATTTGGAGGAAACAGCTGAGGTGAATAAAGAGCAAAATTATCCCTAGCTACAGGTCCTAGAGCTCACATGCTTGCTGGGGAAGGGGGTGAATCAAATTCATGAAGGAAACATATAGTACAAGCAGGAACTGGCCCTCACTTTTGTATTCCCAGGGCTAAGTAATTGCTAAATAGGGCAGTTTATTTAATCAATAAAGGGGCAGGAAATTCTAGGATCTATCAGAACTCAAGGAAGATGGAGAGAAAAAGAAAGCAGGGAAAACAGAATAGGAAGTAAAATGAGAAAGGAGAAAACATGCTTCTTTTATTAGCATGTGTTTATCATACAAGTTAGTGGGGTCCATTCTAATATTTTTATTTTTGTACATGCATGTAGCAGGAATCTTAAAAGTTCTTATTAATAAAATCAAACCCGAGGCCAGTTATTGGGGTGAATACTGGAAGGTCAGAGAGACAGAACAATCCACAGCTATCTCACCTCACCAGTTCCTCAACTGGTCCTGTCTCCTCAGACTGGATGCTTCTGTGTCCTCATCCCAATGGCTCTCAGCTGAACTGCTGCTTAAAAGCCTGAATGCTTAACTAGCCAAATGCTTAACCAGCCAAATGCTTCTAGTTTCTCATCCTCACACCTTATATATCTTTCTGCTTTATACCACCACTCTCTGGGATTAAAGGCTTGCTTTCTGGGATTAAAGGCGTGAGTCACCATACCTGGCTGTTTCCAATGTCGCCTTGAACTCACAGAGATCCAGAGGGATTTCTTTCTCTGGAATGCTAGGATTAAAGGTGTGAGTGCCACCATTTTCTAGCCTTTGTGTCTAGTGGCTGTCTGTTCTCTGACCTCAGATAAATTTATTAGGGTACACAATATTTTGGGGAACACAATACCACCACACATGCATATTAATTACTTTACTCATATGCATTGGCCACTGCTTCCACTTGCCCCCGGCCTGCTCTCTCATCCCCTGCTCACGTTCTTTCCCAAATGGTCCTCAATGAGCTTCTTTTTTGAATAAGGGCTTCCTTTTGTGAGTGACTCCCGAGCTCAGATTAAAAAAAAAGTTGGTAGGGCATAGCGTAAGTGTAAAGGAGTGTCCTAAACAATGGGAATAACATCTTCAAAAGCTCTGTGGCTCTAAGGGGACCCCTAATGGAGGGAGGTTAATAAGACTGCTCCAAGGTGAGATATTACTTAATATGACTGGCTGGATTATGTCAATTCTCACTGACTTTACAGAGAAAATTGACATCTAGTCTGAAAATAATAGTTTTAATTTATTATACATAGTGCATAGGAAAGGGTTCACTTCTAGAAGTAGGTGTGTTTGGAATGCTACACATTTTGGCAGAGAATTCTATTTTTCACATTTCATCTTTAGGCCCTAATGAAGCACGATCGGTCCTGTCCATGACTTCAACTGTCAGTTACAGTGAAAAGAATGACAGGGTGGATAGGTAGGATAGCTTTGTGTGTTCCACCTGCATCTGAATCCATCCCTGGACATCTATCCACAGATCCATCTCTTCTTCCAGATAGCTGGAAGTCTCTGCTTTGCTCCATACACCCCAGGGAGGGCTCTATCTAGTTGGAAGCCTATCTGTTGCTTTACCATTGGGAAGTCTTGAATGATCCTACATCCCACCTCTAAATCAGAGGAACGTACATCTGGTTTTCTCTGCCATTTTTACTAACCTGTAGATTCCAGAAAAACATGTAGGCCCAGACCTCTGTCCTGCCACTTAACTGTGATTGGTTAAGTTTTAAAACCTCTTATAACCTCTGCCTCATTATCTGTTGAATAACAACAATAGCAACAAATGAACTACTTCCATGGAACATGCAGTCAGCCATCTTCTGCTCCTCACAGCATCCCTATAAGGTGGATACTGTATCATTTGTTTTCTTAAGGATGGAAAAATCTGATACATCAGGAAGTGAATTCACCTGCCTTAGGTTATGCAGGTAAAAAGTAATAGATATGAGTGAGGTACCAGGTCTTGACACCTAACTGTGCTACTATACAAGTTATAGCTGTAATGTGGTTATAAGTGTCTATCTTTTACTAGATTGTTTTGAGGGTAAAATAAAATGATATGGTGTGTGTGTGTGTGTGTGTGTGTGTGTGTGTGTGTGTGTGTAAAAAAATCATGTAGTTTCAGATACATAATCAACTCCCAATAACTTACTTATTTATATTTAAATTGATAATTAAGTTTAATTTTTCTATTATTCAGAAGGAAGGCATACAATGTAAAAAGGTTTTTCTATGTGCTGCACACTTGTTATTATTTTAATATTTTACCCGGTGTCATTAAATAAATGGAAGGTGATATCCAGTGTGACTGTGTCCCGTTTTGCTCTTCTGCAAAGCCCTGCACTTTTTCTATGGCCACAAGGCCACATTTCGTGTAAATCTAAGTTGCCTTTTGAATGGATTACAAGTGGAGCTGACTTTTCTAATGACCCACTCAATTGACCTGGGACAAAGAAGGTTAAAGTTCCCACCTAATATATGATCATTAAAGCTTTTCATGTAGCGTTTCAGACAGGGCAGTCTGGGAAAACCCGAGACAACATCATTTTTGGTGCCAGACTGATAAAGCATTTAGCATTTGTCAGTTACTGGAGGAGACAAGTTGATATGTTAATTAGATGTAATACCTCTCTTTGGACAAAATGGAAAGAATTAGCTTTTTAGAAAAAAAAGTCAGACGATAAAAGGCGAGTGCAAACTTAAAGTACTTTAACACTGAAACTTTAAAACACATATTAGATCCATGTATTGTAGAAATATGCACTGAACTATGTTTTGCACCAGCCTCACATTTTAAGTTTTATGGCTGATGATTTCACCAAAGATGGTGATTTCCAATGCTTTGAGTCAGGTAAGATAAATTTAAAAATTTTAGAAAAACAACACACACACACACATACACACACACACACACACACACACAGTTTTATTTATTTTTTTTAAAAAGCTGGCACACATCTCTTTGATTTTATAATTTCTTTTTTTGGCTCTCAACTCCCAAAATGTTGAAAAACAAACAGTAAATCCAATAATTGTCCTCTAAGATTTTGGTCTTAGTTGAAATCAATCATGTGGGCCATTTGTCTCCTCTTCCCTGCCCCCACCCCTCACCAGACGAGGGTAGATTGGCCCCTTGAATGATGTTCATCCACATGTGTTTCAGTTTGGGGATCCTTAACCATAATTGATGAAGGATTGTTTTTTCTTTACGGCCAAATCTACACAACATGCTTTAAGAATGGGGAACCACAACAATATATGTGTAAATGACAGCTTTTAAATATTTTGCAAGTCTTAACAATGTTTAGTTTTATATACAGAGAGAAAATGTCAGAATTTCAAAGCTTAGGTAAGCATTTTATGTGTTCAGATCTGTAGGGGACAGACCCATCGTTGTATTCAGGAAAGTAATTATTTTTTAATAAATATAACTCATAGTATGTTATAATGTATAATACCAAACCCTTAGAAAATGGTTCTTGTCCATATATAAGTTGCTTTATAAACCAAAGTAGATTTGATTTATTTCTTGTTCTGTAAGTAAAAAGAATTCTGATTTCTGTTTGTGTGTGTTGTGACACTGTACCTTATTTCAATGTATGCTGATGGTATAAGTTTAAATCTAAGTCAGCCACATGAAATCACTATCGTTATTTTTTTGTCTCTCCCTCTTTTTACTATCCTAGTCATTCTGTCAGAGGAGAAACTGAGGCATGAAACATTCAGGAAGGCAGATGAGATTACATTTCTACACCTGGTTGAGAGAGGGGAAAACCTAGGTTTATCCATCTTTGGTCAGTGCTATAGTTTCATTATAAGACAATTGAATGCTTATTTATTTATAATTAATGTACTAATTTTAAATCACAGCAAAATACAGATCATGGCATTTTTTGCTATGAAATCTTTACTTACTTTATCAGTTATAAAAACTGGAGAGACAGACGCTCATATGTTAGTTAGAAGTAATATTTAGTTATGCAATATATTATATAACTACTTATTTTCATTTTGGAGGGCAAAAATCTCTCTTTTTGACCTAGAAACAGAAGCTAGAAAATGAAGGGTAGTATATTCTGAAAAACCGTTTCCACTTCCACTCAACTTTGATAGCCATAGCATTATCATGATGTGGAATATCTTATGAAAAACAGTCACATAATATGTATGTATTAATATAGGATTTGTATGTGTTTGCTAGTACCAGGATACACAGACGGTCAGCTCAGAGGAATTGTTATGTAAACTATCTAGACTAGCTGTGAGTCATGGGTTCTCCTAACTCTCCATACCATTGGGACTGGCCTTACTGTAAACCAGTGGCTAGCAGAGACTGTGAGGCCTCTCCCAAACATGCTCAGACACACAAGGCCTGCTTTCTTGACATTGCCAGTGTCTCAGATGAGCAGTGATGGGAAAAGCTTGAGGACCAACCGTGCTTTCTGGGGGAAAATACTGTAACGTGTTACACCCATCATCCACCTCCAATGAGCTCAAGATAGTCAATTTTCTTTTGTCAACTAGTTGGTGTGCTACAAATTTGGCTTAGATAGTCAGTCAAATTATGTTGTTATTCTAAAAACACTTTCATGTAATTTACAGAGGACAGTAGAGAATTCGGAAGAAACTTAAACAATGGAGGACTCTATCTTCCATGCCATGACAATGTTCCACACTTGTGCTATTTTTCCACATTGGTGATTGACAGTCTACCTCAGACTTGGGAATGGTGCAGCAGAAATGTGAAATTACCAGCTCTTCGTGCACTGTGTT
Organism: Peromyscus leucopus; assembly: GCF_004664715.2. Taxonomy (NCBI): domain Eukaryota; kingdom Metazoa; phylum Chordata; class Mammalia; order Rodentia; family Cricetidae; genus Peromyscus; species Peromyscus leucopus. Next base: position 40,483,972 of record NC_051077.1, on the reverse strand, counting down.
GAAACATCTCTGGCGGCACTGTATGTGTTCACGGTGTTTCTCTTTTGCCAATTGGAGGAGACACTGAGCTTAGTGTGGACTTGTGTGCAGGTTTTATAGGATGTCAGACAAAATGATTTTTTATTGAGGAAGGGTCAAACAAGTTGTGTTTTTTGTTGTGTCACACTATACAATATGAGGGCCACGTCATAAAAACTCGGGGCTCCCACAAGAAGGTAAAGGGTAAGAATGGTGATTTAAGACTACATTATCCTGTTCTAATCCCTTTTCTTTCCTCCTGCGGAAATGTAATTGCAGAAGCTGGGCGAAGGGGCTGGAGCACGGACTTCCATATCTGTCTCAGAGAGAGTCATAAAGTCTGTTTTATGAGTCTCTCTCTAGCCCCTTCTACTTTTCCAAATTAAAGGAGACGATATGACAATCTCACCAGGCTCTGATCTTTCATCTTAATTTTCAAACTCAGCAGCAATCTTAGGGCCTGCTCTAAGTGGCCCAGAGAAAAGAATCTTGAAATTAATGATGTAGCCATAGAAATTCCCAAAAATATCTACTGTACTAAAAAAAAAAAAAACCTTTTAAAAGAGAACATTTTAATCTTGAAATTCCTTTTTTTAAATGTTGATGTATTAAATGTCAACTTCTCAGTTTTACAAGGAATTGGGTAAGATGCTGATAAGAATCAGAGGTACTAGGTGAGAAGAATTCATATTATCTATATTATATGACAATCCTTTCAATAAAATGTGGCCTAAAAAATTCATGAACTACCTACAAGCTCCGATAAAATTGTGGTGTGCTAACCTAGAGAGTAGTCCATTATTTTTTGGCTTTTTGGAGTTTGTGATGTTGCTTATCCTTTCATTTTAAGCAGGAAGGGCATTTTTGTTTCTTAGTATATGCCATGCAAAAGGACCACATGAAGCTGAGTGAAGCATTTTCACCAACTGTTTGTTTACATTTAGGCCAAATAGCCCCATCTCGTGTTGTCTGAATTCCCTTCTCCTGCAAAGGCCTTAATGGAGCCCTGTGACTAAAACCTTTATCCACAGTGTCCCTTGATTGTGGCTTCAAAGGACCACCCACTTCTGGGGGGTGAGAGGCCAATTCTACCTCCCCCACAGGCCTATTTTAGACCTTAGGAAAATCTTCCCAAACTGGATAACATTTATTAGGAGCTATATATAATTCAAGGATTTGGCACAGAGTGACATCAACCCTTAGTCTTATTTAAATAGAACAAATATCCGAATTTGCTATTTATCTCCCTGAAGAACCCTTCAGGGAGGCAGGAAAAAAAAATGTGTTTGAGCTCTAACTACAATGATTCCATGGCTAATGAGTTGCCACTGATTATCCCAGGAGAAAAGTAATAGCCTTTGGCGTATAAATCTTCATGTGGTGCTTATAGAATATGTATCTATCCCTTTGCTTTAGCGAAACATTACTAATTAAAATAAAAAGTACATTAGCTTTCAAAAAAAGCAGCTAAATTTATTGACACAGCTTTGCAAATAGCAGCTAATTGAGACCCAAATTAAACTTCAAATAAAAGAAATAATGTGGTAATTGGGCCCCTCATCTTATATAATACACTTGTTGGCATACATTGTGGGTTTGCTATCTTTTAAGAGTATTAAATAATTGTGGGAGAACGTTGCCAAAAACCTTCTTCATTTCCTCTTGGTGACTTCTTACTACCCTTAGAAGGGGTTTAATAGAAAAGGAAGGACATGATGTAGTTTTAATGACAGGAAACCCATGGCCTTTCAAATGAATAAATTCCATCACTCACTGCCACAGTGTGCTAATTATTTCCTTTGATAAATTAAAAGCTGTAAAAGTCCTAAGCATATAAGCATGTAGTTTACAGTTATAATCAACCTATCTTCATTACTGAAATTTGTATTAACTTCATTACTTAGTAGGCATACATCTTAAGAGTCTATCAACTTGTATAGAAAGTCTGTGTTAAACTCAGTTTTGATGGATGATTAAATAAATGCTTCTGAGTTCTAGAGTATAAAGTCAATTATTAATGTATTATTAATAAGTGAGCACATCACTGCAAAGATGAATTAAGGTAAATGAAGAAGAACCAATCAAAGTGTAGAGAAGACAGACCATTATACCAGATTTTATTTTACTTTAAATAGCAACTAAATGATTTGGGAATGAAATGTAGCAATTCAATCACTGAGCAAAATTTATTACATGCCCTTCTATGGTCTTCAGAAATTAATGTATTAATTCTATAAATATTTGACACATGTCATACATTCTGAGGCTATAATACTAATAAAAATAGATTTCCTAGTTGCCTTATTGAGTTTCTGATACAGTGGGAAAGCTATCAATCCAGCGATTCTACAAAAACATACTTGGAAGTGTTACATGAGTTTTGGGGTTTGATGAAAGCTTACTGACTGTAGAACTGTTCTGATTGGAGAGGTAGGACTCCTGCTGTGAAAGGGGGCGGGGCTCAAATTAAAAGCTGAAGAATGACCTGCAGAGGACAGGGGAACTTACTGGCTTAGAGATAGCATTTCTAAGTCCCCATGCTGAGACTGAGAGAAAGTCTACCAGGCAAGGGAGCAGGAAGTACACTAAGTCAAAATTGAAATTGTTCACCCAGTCCCTTCTTGCATTCTTTCTGCACGATGGATGCATATTGCGTAATGATGTAGGAGTTGTTCAGCAAGCTGCGGGATGCATTTCAAAGAAAGCACATCCTTGATCCAGAGCCTGATCTAGACAGCTGGGCAGCCCTGGGGAAAAGTGGAGTGAGGAAGAAGTAGGTGGAAACCAGAGAATACAAGAGTTTGTGACGTCATAGCAAATAGGAAGAATGGATTCTGCTCAGCTTGTTCACATTAACTAATCAATTTTTCTAATGTTCATTTTGCAAATACTAAATTTCCAATATTTTTCAAGTTTTACCTCCGAAAGTTTTCAAGTTTCTAACTCAGTAGTGCCTTGTGGTTGTCATCATATTTCATGCTTTGTCATGGTTTCCATTAAATAATGTTTTCTATCATGTACTCAGTCATTTTATCTAACTGTCTAGACTGGCAAAATGAAAAAGAAATAATTTGCCGTTCATATATGTGCAGACATTCTGTTCCAGTAGAACTTAAATTCTTACTAGTTTAACTATTTTATAATAAAAATTCTAATACTTAATGTAGAGTAAAACTGTTATTTATATTTTCTGTTGTCTTTAAAGTTCTAAGGGAAAGAGGTGTTATCAAGTATAAATGACTGTTAATTGTGAGAAGCTGAGCAATCCATTGACTAACTTCCAATGCAGGAAGTCCCATTGAAGATTTTTTAAATGTAGATTCAGAAAAGAAGACAGGTTCTTTGGGGGGGGGGCAGTTATAAGTCACATTGTAAATTATTTCCCCCCTGCAATGCTAGGAATTGAACCCAGGGCGTAGTTTTTGCTAAGCAAGAACCAAGTTTAGCTGCTCAGCTCCTACCCCAGTTCTAAATTTAAAAGAAAATCGAAGCGCTTATTAAGAATTTTACTGGAAGCAGCTGATACTCTTGTTCTTCATTCCTTCAATTATAGTTTATAAAAGATCTTTAAAAATGTATCCCGCATTTATTTTAATAGATACTATGGGAGGGCCTTAGGGGATCCAAAATGATTCGGTCTAGGTTCTACGTTCTTGATCTTGTCTGCGAGGTGCTCACTTATCTGGGTGAGATGGTCACATAACCAGGTATTTCAGGGACAGACTTATGAGCGATAGTGCCTCTTAATGCAGGGGGTCAGGACAGATGTGTCAGCAGAGCATGTAAAGAGTCCTTGGAACTGATCTGAGAAAGGAGAAGAGAAACCGGTTCAGATCCAGAGGCAAAAAAAGAGCACTAGCAGCAGATGAGAGAAAAACAACCTCCGAGTGATGAGGAGGTGTCAATCAAGAACAAGTTTGTCAATCAAAGAGTCTGGACTTAACTTTATTAATGACGTAACTAGAAGAACCTAGCTTGAGAAGGCTGGCAGGTAAGATGCAGTCAGTTATCAGCAAAGATTTACCTATTTGCTCTCTTAAGAGAGAGAGAAAGAACGCATGGAGTTGGAAGGGTGGGAAGGGTGGGGAGGACCTGGGGGGAAATGAGGGAGGAGAAACCTTGATCAGAATATATTGTATGATAAAAAGCTTTTTAAACAAAAAGGACTTGATGCTGAGGCTGAGGAGACAGAAACTTAAGGGGAATTCAGGAGGTGGTTACAAGTGGGGAAGGGAGAAACCAAGGTTGATTGGTAGGCATCCAGCTTGCATAAGGGAATAGACTGGAAAGTTGGAAAGCAATAAGATGTCAAAAGCAGCCAAGCTTTCACAAATTAAACTGAGAAAAACGAGGGCTCAGAAGACAGTTTTAATAAATGCAGACTCCATTTTCAGCTGCATAGGCTGGCCTTTATTGAACACACAGTCGTTCAGGACTTGATAACAGAAGTCCTCTTTTGGCAAGATGCCTTTCCATAGCATCCTCTAACAGTGCTTTGCATGGTCCAAGCAAATCCTTCCAGTGGCCAGTACACGGCTGTGTCTCTTGTTCTATCTCTACATTCCTTCTTGTAGTTCCAGACATGTGTTAATCGCATCCAGTCTCCGCATCCCTGCCTTTTCTTCCTCAGTCCTAAATAAACCTAATCCTTTTAACTTCTACTTGAGAGCTCTTAGTTTTGCAAACTATGAATCATTTTACTGCTTCTTTTGGGATCCCATCCAAGGAGTCCACACCTCATTTTTAAGGCCTCAAATCAGACACATTTCTCTATCACCATGCCTTTCAGGCAGTAGGTGGTTGAGAAGTTGTTTTCAGAATGATAAAATTTGGGGGCTGGAGGGAAACTTGTCTAGGAACTCCCACAAGCTAAAATCCTATTTATTTCACTTAATTATCAACACAGTTGTGAACATTAACTAGCACTGATGACTCATGTGAGCTCTATAATTCTGTCTTTTGTTTATGCTGTATTTGCCTGTAACCAAGTCTTTATCATTGTTTGTAAAGTTTACCTTCCTCTTTTTGCTTGTTCAGATTACAGTTTTATTCTCATTACTTTTCTGTTTATTTCCCAAGGTCATTTTAAAGTGTAATTATTTTCCCAAGTTGCTAAGCTCCCTACGCAGCATGGTGCCTCTCATAATGAGCACCTCCCAAATCTATTGGTGCCATTAAAATGTTATTAAATATTTCTGGCCCAGGATGGTTCTTTTGGAAAAAAAACATTCATGTCCTCTAAATTGATATTGCATTATTGATTCTTCTTTAATTTCTTTGTAATAAATTTGTATACTTATCAGTTAGCAAAGAGGTTTTAAAAAAGCTAATAACATATGCCTGTGTACAACTGTAGTTTACAAAATGTTCCTTCTACCCCAGATTACTTAATTTGATGATTATATAATCCCATAAAATAGGAAGAAAGGTTATTTTATTTTAGTTTCAAAAGTATAGAGTCAGACATTCAGATTAACTTGAACAAGGTCATTCAGCTACAAATTTGTAGAACTTAGATTTAGATGTTCTGGTCTCATAGCCAGCCACTTTTTAACCACCATACAATTACAGTTGGTCTGCACAACCTGCTTGAATTCAGAGTATTATGTGTACAATACTCACCAAAACACTGTTTTGGTATATTATATATTAATATGATATATTAAATAACTGTGTTATTATTCCCGAAGAAGAGATGACCTTACACATCAGGGAGCAAGCTGCACATTCAACACGAACCAAGAAGCACAACAGTAGTTCAGAATTATGTGTTGCTTCCTAGCACCTGTTCATGTGATGTGTTAAGTGTTTCTGTTCATTGCTGTAAAAAAAAATGACTCTTTTCTTGGTACATATTCTCTGTGGTTTGCATCTCAATCTTCAACCATACTTAGCAGGTTTCAGACAAATAATATAAATTATGAAGTGCTCATCCGATGCTTGGCTGGTTGAACAATGGTATATTGAATTCCTATCATGAGCTCATTGCTGTACAAGGTATAATGTGTATTGGGTAGCCTTGTTCTCTCCTAAAGGAGCCATCACAAACAGGGTAGGCCAACAACATTGAGGGCACTCTCTGACTACAGTAAAATTATGACTATTACTAGGCCATCAGGGTTTAAAGTGCACAGGAAATGGAAATAAGCTTGGAAAAGTCAGACTGGTCCATACTAAAGAGAACCTAGAGTGTCAGGCAGGAAAAAGTCTGTAATTGACATGGTAAGACATCTAAATTCAAAACCAAGCCGGGCGTTGGTGGCGCATGCCTTTAATCCCAGCACTCGGGAGGCAGAGGCAGGCGGATCTCTGTGAGTTCGAGGCCAGCCTGGGCTACCAAGTGAGTTCCAGGAAAGGCGCAAAGCTACACAGGGAAACCCTGTCTCAAGAAAAAAAAAAAGAAAAGAAAAGAAAAAAACAAACAAAAAAACAAAACAAAAAGTATGCAATCATACATTCAGATCTTCCTGCCAAGGCCCCCTCCTGCTTTTCTTCCCCTCTTTGTTTATAAATGAGTGTTAAAGCTAGCTACACTTTAATACAAACAATTTCAGTTTCACAATTGTCTTTTGATCAAGAATGTAGGAAGAAAATCATCTATAAGGACTGTGGGCTCTGCAGGCAATGTAAATAACAACAAAAAGACACTTGAGGACCTTGAAAAGCTTGTAAGCAGTGGAATGCATACCAAGTCTTATATATATTCCTAAACCTAAGAATACTGATGCAGTATACTACTTATGCCACAAATGTTATAGCATAATTAAAAATAAGAAGCTATCTCATGCTGTATGTATTAATTAAATTAGAATTAGAGTTTCATTTTCATGATATTGAACAAGGTCGTTCAGGTGGATAATTATTGTTGGTTGGATACACTCAGTAGTATTTTATGCTCCAATGCCTCCTGTTATTTTTTAAAACTTTTTATTAATTCTTTGTGGATTTCACATCATGCATCCTGATCCCATGCATCTCCCTGTGCCCTTGCCCCTCCAGCCTCTGCCCCTGCAACTTCCCCCTTAAAACAAAATTTAAAAGTAAGTACAAAACAAAACAAAACAAAAAACAACCAACCAAACAAAAATCTCTCAGCATGGAAGCTGTAGTGTGGCCCAGTGAGTCACACGGTTTACCCTTTAGTCCATATGTCTTTGCTTGCAAGTGTTCATTGCAATGAACGTCTGCCTCAAGCCTCTGGCTTCTGATGCACTCTCAATATTGGGCCTTCACAGGGACTCCTCTTGGGTATCCTATTGCTTTTTTGTGTCTTTGAGATTCTGTAGCTTTGGATCTGCAGGTCCGGCCCCTTCACATGCTGCAGCAGTTCATAGATGAAGTGGGTGTTAGGGTGGGTCATCTTTGTTTGTTTGTTTGTTTGTTTTTTTTCGAGACAGGGTTTCTTTGTGTAGCTTTGCGCCTTTCCTGGAACTCACTTGGTAGCCCAGGCTGGCCTCGAACTCACAGAGATCCGCCTGCCTCTGCCTCCGAGTACTGGGATTAAAGGCGTACACCACCACCGCCCGGCTGGGGTGGGTCATCTTATAGTCCAGGTTCTGGGCCTGGTTAGTAGCTGGTTATTCAGCCTGCCAGCTTTCCTTCATCGTCATCACTCAGGCAAGCTCTCCAGCATTGCCTGGGCTAGCTCACTCAACATATCAGACAGCAAGGATGCTCTACCATCTCTTAGATTCTATCTAAATAGCACACAAATGACTGACTGTAAAATATAAGACATGTTACCCCCAAGCATAGTCCAATCTGAAGATTAAATATGAGAATCTTTATGGATAATGATATGAGAAACACTGTTCATATTGTAGAGAGTGGCCTAGTCCCAAAGGCTCTAAAATGTAGTCAAAGCAGGATATCGTGGTGTACACTTGTAATTCCAAACCGATGAGGCGGAGGCAGGACGATATCCCAGCTTGCTTTAGGTAGTAAATTTGAGGCCAGCCTGGGCTACTTAACAAGCTCTGTCTCATCAAACGTATGAGAGAGAGAGACAGAGAGAGAGAGAGAGACAGAGAGAGAGAGACGAGAGAGAGACAGAGAGAGACAGAGAGACAGACACACAGAGAGACAGAGAGATAGAGAGACAGAGGGAGAGAGAAAGCTCGAAAACTGGATTTGAAAGGCCAAGAAGTGATGACAGGCTACTGCTTGAGCAGGAATAGCAACATAACCAGGATGGCACTTAGAGACTTAATGTTCCCAAAGTGGCACACAATGGTCCAGAAGGGATGGGGTTAACACAGCCTGTAGAATTTTTGTAATGTAAGGAGGAGTGTAGAGATGACATTGTTGCAGTGCTGACCCTCCCGGGGCTTAAAGTCCCGTGGAAGGCAGTCAGGAAAACACATCAAACCAAAGAGAAGATGGGTGGAAGATACGAATCACAGCCTGTGGGAGCACAGAGGATGACTAAGCCAGGAGGAAGGAGTCAGGAGGCATCAAAGCAGGGCATGGCGAGGGGAGTGATTTGAGTAGAAGGCACTAGTAGAGGGGAAGTAGACAGGTTTGGGAGGTCCCGCTAAGACTGGTGTTTTCTGCTAAGGAGCTGGTCCTTTAAATTGGGGTCATTGCAAATATCAGGGTGATATGTTTTCGCTTGCATTTCTAATGACTCTGTTGGAACCAATTTGGAAAGCTGGTGGAAGAGTCTTCTGTATATCTCGAGTCAAGTGTGGAGATGATCCAAGAGTGCAATTTGCAGAAAAGCAATATGACACACGCAAAGCTTTTTGAGACTTGTTATAGAGTAAGCTCTGGTGGTGGAATTACCGTCACTACTTGTACTATTGAGATAGTTTCGGTGAGCCATTGGTAGAGCATGCACTTATGTTCCAGAGAGGTAAAGGAGAAGGAAATCTAGATTCTGGGAACACGAGGAAGTCAGACAGAAGTAAGATTCTGCTTTGATGAAAAGGCCAAGTGGGAGGAGCCTGGGAAATTCTTTGAGACTTTATAACATTACCTATTAGTGGGTTGTGGGATCTGTGATGGTATTGTGTTCCCCAAAATATTGTGCACTCTAATAAACTTATCTGGGGTCAGAGAACAGAACAGCCACAATATTAAACATAGAGGTTAGGCAGTGGTAGCACACACCTTTAATCCTAGCATTCCAGAGGCAGAGATCCTTCTGGATCTCTGTGAGTTCAAGGCCACAAGGATACAGCCAAGCATGGTGACACACGCTTTTAATCCCAGGGAGTGGTGGCAGAAGCAGTAAGATATATAAGGCATGAAGACCAGAAACTAGAAGCATTTGGCTGGTTAAGCTTTTAGGCTTCTAGATCAATCCAGTAGATTACAGACAGTAATTAAAAACAAAAAATGAAATAATAGGATAGAATTAAAGAAACTTTACACCAAGGATCACACCAGTTACTTCATGAAACTTTTAGGAAGGTGGTATATGAAAGATCAATTCTGAGTATCCAGTGTGTTCCAGATTGTCCAGTAGAAACAGGTGTGAACCCAGGTTGAAGACTCTCACTGTCTACTACTAGAGTTAATGGCTCAGGGCAGCCTTTAGCTTATGCTCTTGGGGATATGCCAGTTCCAAAGGAGAGACCAAGGCAGAGAAGCATACCTATCCATGTCTACTACACCTGATTATTAGACAGCTCAATCTCCTTTAGGGACTGCACATATGAAGAGAGGATAGAATTTTAATCTAGGAAAGCTGATGATACCATAGCAATCAGAGGAATTTGAGTACATCTTCTCCTTTAATAGGGTAACTTGCCTACACATTTGATGAACTTATTACAGTAGTTAGTGTCATGTAGACTGACACTAAAATGGATTTCTAATGGCAGTTTCAGAAATTCAGATATTTAGTCCAGACACACACACACACACACACACACACACACACACACACACACACACACACTATTGTAAAATTTCTGAAGAATTTTTGCTTCTTTATAGGAAAGCTTTTTTTTTTTCAAATGAGAGACTAATGTAGCATCTTCATCTCTTGACTTCGCTCTCCCTCTCCTCTCTCCCTCCCCCCTCTCTCTCTCCCTCTCTCCTTCTCTCTGAAGTAGAATAGCCCTAGCTGTCCTGTGACTCACTATGTAGACCAGCACAGTCTTAAATTCACAGAGATTCTCCTGCCTCTGCCTCCTGAATGCTGGAATTATTAAGGAATAACAATAATTATTATTAATAATAATTGGAATTAAGGCTTGTCATTCTTGAAGATTTTGGTCAGATCACCAAATTATTGTCATTGTATCAAAGTCTATCAGCAGTGTCAGAGAATAAAATCTGGATAGAAATTTTTATTTTTTAGCTGTGACTTCATGTTTCCTAAGTGTTGACTATAACCTATTATTTAAATTTGTCCTGATTCTAGTTTATGACTAATCTAGGTTGAATTAAGTTTTCTCTTTTGCATTCACATTTTTTGACACTTGTTCTCTCCAAATGTTTACATTGGTATATGGAAGTAAAGTGTATGTAACCAGTGGATTCTAAAGCATGGAGTAGGCAAATGGGTCAGGAATCCAAATATGCTTTCTCTATTCCAATTAATGTGCTGAGAAAATTCACCTTTAATATAGTGTTTCTTGGGATTCAGGCCATGTGGGAGTGCTTTAGTTCACTGGCTTGAAGCAGACAACTTTGCTTAATGATTTCAGAGTGGTCTTCCATCCTGAACAGCTCTCATCTCTTCTTGACATATCTTGAGAGGAATGCAAGATATTCACAAATGCTATTATTCTACAAAGGGGAGCCGGATACGATTGACTTAAAAAGAGCTTGCAGTCGTATATTGTAGATGCAGTTTTATACATGAGCTTAGGTAACTTGTGAACTTATGCAAACCCAAACTTCTAGCCTAGTAGAGCTCCCTAGGAGCGTGGAAGAGGGAGAAAAGAGAAAGAGTGTGAGACTGGGTGAGTGTATGTGAAATATCCAGTGTTAGAGTTGTGTAATATTAGAGTTTGTGTACGACTTCAATGTCTTTTTTGTCTCTTTTATCCTCTTGATTTCCAGATAAGATCTGTCCCACCCTTCCTGTTCATGATACTAAGGAGTAAAAGGATACATCCTCCTGTGCCTGGGTCACTGTTGCATAAAGATTGCTGGCTCCAGCTCTTTGTCTTCTCCAGATAGTTCATGACCACACTAATAAGCTTTTCTTCTCAAAGAACTACTCCAGACCCCTTGAAGAATCCCCTTCTTCTACACCCCAGATCCTCCATTTGGCCTTTGAAATCCTTCATACGCATCCCCGGCCCCCAGAGGCTCACTTTCCACGACTTTGCAGAGATTTTCTCTGTACCTATCCTCCTGCCTGTAACCTCCCTCCGAATTGTTAAGGCTGATGTATATTGCAGCTCCTGGAATATCCCTGATTGTAACCATGGATGTGCCATAAATCTTGTCTGCTACAAGGGAGGACATACATGCATAAAGATGTTAAAATGGTGTAAAAATAGCTTTAAAACCTATCTCATACTTCTCGTGTTCTTCCTTTACTCCAGGATCCTTGCATTTTCCCTCCTCTATTCATTTTTCTTCCAATATAGCATTTAAACATTTGATATCAGACAGCATATCTTCCTTCATTATAATTCTAAACACCTTATATGAGATTTATTTTACACATTTCTGACTAATTTAACATTGAAAGCACTAAGGTTTTTGCTTTCAAACATATTTTCTTCGTATAAGTGAACAGCAGTTCTGATTACGGTGGCGCACGGAATTTCAGCCTGTTCAGTTTGAAAAGGGTTTCCCTACAATAAAAGCCATTTCTTCTGTTTTCTTTCATGTGTCTTCCCTATCAATCTCTATCTTCGATTTTGATGTAACGAGCAATATAATGCTGTAGCTCATCTCTTTACAGTTTCTTAAGCCCATCACTAATATAAGATTCCATCTCCTAGCTAGTCTCATGGATATTCCCAGGGTTTGAGACATTATTATTATTTCTGGAACTTTCATTTTTTTTCATGATGGCAAGCTGTGGTGATATTTTGTTTGTGCTCTAACAAATAAAACTTACTTGGGGATCAGAGTACAGAGCCAGCCACTAGATTAGACATAGAGGCCAGGCACTGGTGGCACACACCCTCAATCCTACCACTTGGGAGGCAGAGATCTGTCTGGATCTCTGTGAGTTCAAGGCCACATTGGGAACAGAGCCAAGCACAGTGGTACACATCTTTAATCCCAGCACTTGAGAACTCATGTTTTTTCTTGGGCAGGACACATGCCTTTAATCCCAGGAAATGATTGCAGGAAGCAGAAAGGTACATAAGGTGTGAGGAAACAGGAACTCATGCTACTATGGTGTGAGGACACTTTTGGGTGAGGACTCAGAGGCTTTCAATCTGAGGATTCGTGGAAACAGGATTGGCTGAGGAGCTGGCGAGGTGAGGTTGGCTGTGGCTTGTTCTGCTTCTCTGATCTTTCAGCTTTCACCCCAATACCTGGCTCCAGGTTTGTTTGTTTTAATTAATAAGACTGTTCAGCAATTTGTGTTACAGAAAGTCATCTTCTAACTTGAAGTTCAGTGGTCCAGCATTGTGTACAGATAGCTCAGGATTCCATCCTGCATATGCTACTAGCACTTGAGCAGAAATGAGAAGACAAAGGGTGGATGTAGAATACTTCCAATGAGATGGCTGTGGATGCCAAGAGAAGAAGGTGACGAAAGAGTAACATGAAGTGATACACACAGCCACACAGCAATGGGAAACACAGTAAAGGATGAATGAGCAGTTCAACTTAGTCCATGAAAGATAATACAGCAAATGTGATCTTTAAAATACACTCATTGTCCTATGCCATTTTATAGAATTGCTAAACATTACCTTAAGCCGTTTATTCAGTGTGTGTGCCTTTGTTTTCCTTAAGCAAACTCTACATTGACTTTCAAGTGTTCTTATTGTTCCAGGTAGTATGAGTGACTTGTGGGTTCCTAAGATTTTCATATCGCTTATAGAATAACTGTAACATTGTAACAACATTATTTTGCTGTAATATCTCCTGGTACTTAACACAGGAAATTTCTTGATTCCTGTGAGGAATGCCCATGAGAATATAGGCCTTGTTGTTTCATTGTAGGTTAATTGTGAAAGAGTTCAAACAAACACTGAGAACTGAAGGGAGAAAATGAAAGCAACCATAATGCAATTCAGGAAATCTAAGCACATTTATAGCCATATATGCTTCTACCTATGGTACTGAATAGCTGTAAGCTGGGTTACCTACCCACAGTACTGAGGAGCTATAAACTGGGTTATCTACCTATAGTACTGAGCAGCTACAAGCTGGATTACCTACCTACAGTACTGAGCAGCATATACTGGGTTACCTACCTACAGTACTGAGCAGCATATACTGGGTTACCTACCTACAGTACTGAGCAGCATATACTGGGTTACCTACCTACAGTACTGAGCAGCATATACTGGGTTACCTACCTACAGTACTGAGCAGCATATACTGGGTTACCTACCTACAGTACTGAGCAGCATATACTGGGTTACCTACCTACAGTACTGAGCAGCATATACTGGGTTACTTACCCACAGTATTGAGCAGCATATACTGGGTTACTTACCCACAGTACTGAGCAGCATATACTGGGTTACTTACCTGCAGTACTGAGCAGCATATACTGGGTTATCTACCTACAGTACTGAGCAGCATATACTTGGTTACTTACCTGCAGTACTGAGCAGCATATACTGGGTTACCTACTTATAGCACTAAGCAGCATATACTGGGTTATCTGCCTGCAGTACTGAGCAGCATATACTGGGTTATCTACCTACAGTACTGAGCAGTATATACTAGGTTATCTACCTGCAGTACTGAGCAGCATATACTGGGTTATTTACCTACAGTACTGAGCAGCATATACTGGGCTATCTACCCACACTATCGAGCAGCTATAAGCTGGGCTGTCTATCTATAGTACTGAGCTGTAATAAGCTGCATTATTTTCATGTACAGTTTCGACTCCCAGTGACTTAAAATTTCTGTTTACTCTAAGCTTATGCCATTGGATGGCATACATCTTAACAATTTGGGGTTAGCCACCCCATCAGAGCTCTTTTAAGTCATAAAACCTCGTATTCTATTGTCCTCACTATGTTGTCACTTAAAGAAAGACTTGAGGATAATATATTGAATGAATGTCTATTTAATGAATCAAATTTTATTTAGCCATATGTTGTCAAATGCTGTATTTATTTTGGAAAGACATGAACAGGTCCTTGTAAATTTTATTTCATAGATTTGACAGTCCTTAAAATCTGAGTGACTTTTCAGGCACACTGATACCTAAAATGTGTCAGAGTCCAATAATCATTCTTTGGAAGTAAGAATAATAAGAGTAGAGCAGGGATAGAAATGTGGCACATTTGTTTATACATGAGATACATATGTCAGGCCATCACCCATGGAAACAGCTGCATTTGGGGTTTGGAAAATGGTTCGGTGGATTTAAGTGTTTGTTCTACAAGCATGCAAGCATGAAGATCCGAGTTTGAATCCCAAGAATCCCTACTCCATCTTCTCAAAATATCAGGTATAGCTATGCATGTCTACTACCTGAGCATTTGGTGGTAGATACAAGTGAATCCCAGGAGTTTGGGAATCCATCCCTCCAGTCTAGTCTAGCTGTTGAGCTTACGGCTCTGTGAGAGATTCTGTTGCAGAGCAGAAAGGCAGTAACTGATAATGATACCCCATGTCCTTCTCTGGCTTCCGTATGTTCATGCACAGTCATGGGTAGCTACATTTTCACATGCATGCATCACTCTCTCATCCAACACACACACACACACACACACACACACACACACACACACACACACACTGCATTTTATGTTAATTAAGTCATTAGAAGTATTAAATTCAAAGATAATCTATTTTTTTATTTATTGACTGTGTTCCCAATCTCAGCCATATCTCTGAGGGCTTGATATCTTGATTTTTTTGGTTGTTGTTTTATTTTGTTTTGTTTTGTTTTTTGAGACAGGGTTTCTCTGTGTTGTTTTGGAGCCTGTCCTGGATCTCACTCTGTAGACCAGGCTGGCCTCGAACTCACAGAGATCCACTTGGCTCTGCCTCCCGAGTGCTGGAATTAAAGGCATGTGCCACCACCGCCCAGCTGATATCTTGACATCTTATATCTTGATAAGCATATTCCTATTCTTTATTTGGATGAGAATAGAATATCAGTGTTTTCTTTTTTTAATATTTCAAAGAAGAAGGAATAGTGTTATAACTGTCTTTTAGCAAAAATAAATCAAGAGTGCATGACAGTAGATTTTACAGAGAAACTTTCAGAGGAAGAAAAATATAATAGCATTATTAATAAATCATGAGATGCTTTGTAAAGGTCTAGCATGTGTTTTTTACAATCTGCAGGCATCAGTTGGATCTTTAATTGTTTGGCGGTCCTTTACTTTTGGCTAGGTGAATAGCAGGAATGATGGATGGATCCTTCCTAATTTCCCAGTGTCACAGTTGAGGTAAACTATGAAGAGTTGTAAATGTTAATAGCTTATAAAAGACTGCTCCCATGTAGATCTACTGGGCTTGCAAGGGCCTCTTGGGACAAAACAATTATCCACACTTATCTGAAAGTTTCCACTATCCTGAGTGGGAAGCTTAACAATATTATGCTAAGAAGTTTCCCTTTTCAGTCTTTAGAGATGATGGAATGGAATTGAGATGAAAGTTCCCCATGGCCCTTGAAGTTAACTAAAAGATAGATTGTTCTTTGCAGCAATGTTGCTCATGGCACTTGGTTAAATATTTGAATATTGTTACAGTCAAGTCAGTCGTATAACATTTTTAGAACAACAGTGGTCTGAAAATTGGCACATGAAGCTCAGTGTGCAAATAGATAAATCCCCAGGGGAAAAGAGAAAGCCAGGAACACATGGATCTAAAGGAACTCATTCTCCATTAAGAGGGCTCTTTCTTTGTGCAAGGAGAATTTCTCCATTTAAAAACAATTGGCTTAAGTGTTAGAACTGAAGACTACCAGGTACATCGTGCTGTAACATGAACACAATAAAAATTTTCCAGCAATTGTTTGTCATGGATCTAATCACATTGTTTGTAGAAAATGCTTACAAGATAAATTTACTAAGTGTCTTCTTCTTCTTCTTCTTTTTTTTTTTTTAAGGATATACCTAAGAATTTTAAAGGAAGTATAAACAAATGATAAATCCCGGGTAAGACCTTTGCTCTGGACAACTCCTTTTGTTGTGCCTATATTTCATCTCTTTTCACTGCATTTCTTAGAAGAAGAGTGTCTGCTAGTTAGTGGATTATACTCCCCCCTTTCCAGGGAGAACCAGGGCAAAGGAGTTATGATGTGTGCCGTATTGTAAAAGGAAACATTTGCTTAGAAATCTGATGCTGACATTTTTATGCAGGATCTCGTGCTTTCAAGGCAATGAAAATCAGGACAATGTTTTCCTTGTAGAGTGTGAGGAGGGCTCCAATTAAAACAGACTGTGCTCACTGGTTTCTAGGGAAGAAAACATGGCACATTGTTGGTCTTTTTTCTCCACCAGGTACCTTTTAGCTACCCTGTAGTCTGATTAGCATTGCCACAGCCTGGGAGTTTATTCTGAACTTGTTATCAAGTTCGAATGTAGAGGCTTTCTCTCTCTTTTTTTTTCTAGCACTTCTATAAAATGTTTCTGACATTAAGCACACTCTGAAGTGGTATATTGGCAGGCTCCGACTGTTCAGTTTCTCACTCCTTTTTGAGGTAGGGTTGCATGTAGCACAGGCTGGCCTTGAACTCTTCAATGAGCTGAGAATGATCTTGCACTACTGTTGTTTCCAGTTCCCCCATGTTGCTGAGATTATAGGTGTGCATCAACCCATCTGTGGCTGGGGACCCATCCCAGGGCTTTGTGAATGCTGGGCAAACAGTCTACCAACAGAGCCTCATTTCCAGTCCATAATCTAGTTTCAATAGTTCATCATTCACTTCATCGTTAGTGTGAATGTTTTAAAGTTTTTGTTTGTAAGGCCCCTGGTGGGACTATCTTCATGGCTTTTATCCTCAGCTTCCACCTCACTAATAAAGCAGAGAGAGCAGTCTCATTCTGGTGTCTCAGTGGGGGGATGAACAGCAGCATATAAGCATGGGGCTACCATGTGTAGCTTCTCTCTATGCAAAGAACGTCTCTTGGTTTTGGGATTTATCCTTCATCCAGAAAAGTTGGGGACAAAACTCAAAATCTCATTAAAAGGTTTTCCATGAGAAATTAAAAAAAAATCCCAATTACTCTACAAGTTCTCAAAGGGTTCAACAGCATAGCTCCTTACATGGTAAGTAGTTAGCTTCCATATCGTGAATAAATGAATGTAAAAGGTTTTCATGTTAGGATTTTTAATTTATACCCACCTCTGTCCCTAGATATAGAAAGTGACTCTGGTTATAATGTCTCCTTTGTTGAACTTTAGATCCTTATAAGCATGAATTCTTTTCTATTTGATTTTTAATGTGTCCTCAGTACTTGATGCCCTTCCTTCCTTCCTTCCTTCCTTCCTTCCTTCCTTCCTTCCTTCCTTCCTTCCTTCCTTCCTTCCTCCCTCCCTCCCTCCCTCTCTCCCTCCCTCTCTTTCCCTCCCTCCCTCCCTCCCTCCCTCCCTCCCTCCCTCCCTCCCTCCCTTCCTTCCTTCCTTCAAAGAGCATCATTGAAAGCCCAGCATGCAAATCTACTGAGCCATAGGAGCAGTATGCTTAGTAAAGTGTGAAAAAGATCTGCCTTCAAGCATGTGTGATTTAGTGGACTACATTACCAAAATGGAGTAATAAACACATAAGTGGTAGTAAAGGAAAAGTGTATAAGAGTTTGTGGGAGGTAAGGATTTGATTGAGGGTTGAAAGAGAAGCTCCGCCATGACAATGCCAATCATCATGCATGGGACTGGCCATCGGGAAGACAAAAGGCACACGTGGAAGGCCACTTCCAGATATTTAGAGAGGGGGCAACTTAAGGAAGATTGGGGGAAGAACTGGAATTTATTCTAAACACTTAGAAATTTTCTTTCTTTTTTGGGGGGGGCGGGGAAGTGGGGGAAGGCTGATCCAGGTTGCAAGCTAAGATCATCTGGCTATTGGGAGCAAAAATATGACACGATCACAGTGTTTCAGGCAAGGCGTTGTTGTCTTATTTCTAAAGAAAGTGGCGATGAAAATGTAAAAGATGATAGTGGATGGGTACAGTATGTTTTGGAGGTATGATTCACAGATCTTGGTAATGGTTTGAAAGTAGGAGTTAAGAACGAGGGAGAGATCACGACTGCTGCCAGGCCTTTGGGTAACTAAGCGGATTTCAGTGTCATTTGCAGATAAAAGAGCCATATTTACCAAAGGAGTAAATATGGGGTGGATGACCAATAGATCACTTCAAAATGTTTTAAGTGTAGGATATCTGTATGAAGTCAAACACAGATGAGGTATCTGAACTAGGTTGCTGGAGTGAAACATCTCTCCCACAGGGATGCTTTATAAAGCCAGTGGAGATCACAGCCAAATTAGCGTTGTTGGGAATGCCAAACAGGCAGAATTCTAGAACAAACAGGCAGTTACTTAAAATTCTTCTTTCGTAGTGGGTATGATGGTGCTCACCCTTAATTCTGGCACTCAGGAGGCATAAGCAGAGGCAGGCAGATTTCTATAGAGTTGGAGGCCATCCAGGGCTACTTAGTGTATACCTTGGTCTAAAAAATAAACAAGCCAAAAAACAAAAACAAACAAACCAACCAACCAACAAACCAACCACCACCACCACCAACAACAATAAAGCAATGTTCCTAGGCTCTATTTCAGTGATACCTTCTAAGAGTTTTATAGGAGGAAACATAGAAGATTATATTTCTAAGTATAAGACAGACCTGGGACCCTGCAAGCACACAGGTCAAGATCAAATCCTAACAATTAAAGGGACGGGAAAGGCACAGTGAGGTGTACAGACTAAGAATGCAGAAGGGGCAACAAGTCAATCTTAGAATTTTTAAAGTCTGAGTCAGAACTGATATTATCAGACAGACCCTCTCCTTACAGATATAAAACAGCCTACTAGATAGATTTATTTATATTTCAACACTTCACATGACTTCATAAAATATCAGTGTATTTATTTAATGTGAATTTGTACATACAAGATCTTTATACAGTTTCCTAACTCTTAGGAAAACTCTTAACTTTTACACCTTCTATTTATAAAAATAATGTCTTCCTAGAGTTGAGTCAAATCAAATAAGCCAAATAATGATGTTTGGCCTAATTCTAAAAACTAGAGACAAAATACTGGCTTTAGAAATTGACCCAGCAAACCTTTATTTTTATTTTTTTTCTGAGGTAGCTTTGGGCCATCAGGAATCATTTAGAATCAGAAATGGCAATTAAACAAACCTCTGGCTATTGCAGATGAATCATAACTATTTTTGTGAATGTGAGTGTGTTTCGATCTCATTTGCTACAGTACTGTTATGAAAAAATCAAAAGAAATATGATTTGAAACCTTTCTCCTTTCTCCAGGCTACTGAAAGAGAGGAAATCCACCCTTCCACATTTCATAGCCCAGAACCTCAAGTTAGCATTGAGTTAGATTCATCAAAATCCAAAGCAATTTCTGTAGGTTGGTTCTTTCCTTTTTTTCTTTTCTTTTCTTTTTTCCTTATACTTTTTACTTTTTTCCCTGTTTCTTTTCCTTTTTTCCTTTTTTTTTGATTGCAGATTTAAAGTTTTAATGGAAGGATTAAATTATGAGCATATACACTGCATGGATGTTTGGAGCTGTCTGTGTTCCTTCTATGAAGTACAGCGGCTCTATTTTCTGTCTCCCCTATCTAGTGTTTGTTAGGTGAAGGTGGGTTGAGCTGATCTGTGTTATGTCTATGTGACAAGAATCCTCCTTCTTTTTTGGCTCTATTCTCCCTTTGGGGTCTTGACTTCTATCACTATTTTGGAAAGTCAGGAAGTCAGCCAAAATAAAATGAAGCCCAGGAGATATTTTAAAATAGCATTTATTTAGGACAGTAATTCCAGTGGCAGCAAGCCTGCTATTAGCAAGGATATATTGGCTACTTTTATTATGTAGATCTGAGTTTCTTGTCTGTCCTGCCACACATAAACCCAGAAGAAAAGAGTTAGTAGATTTATGGTTTGCTCTGTCTGTAGATGTTTCTTTAAATACTTGATTCTTAATTCTCTGGAGTGAAATATCACCTAGCAGGAGATCAAGGGGGCCACAATAACTTTGGAAGTAGAACTGGGTTTCTATGCATTGTAAAGCCCAGCTTATTCTCCCTCTAAGAATAGAATTTTCAGTTTCAAAAGACTGAACAAGAATGCCAGTTCTTCGTGCTGCTCAATAAACAAGCAAAGCAATAATTTCAAAAACTTAAAATTTGGGCTCAAGTTTTTACAAAGCAATTCATGATGTAGATATAGACACTCCAACTATGCTTATGCTGTCAAATTTACACACAAATATAAAGACTGATTGTAAGCTTTAGGGAACACCTAATTGTGCAAAAGCTTCTTAGGAGCATCAGCATTAGTGACCAACACTTCCCATGAGAGCTTTAGTGTGCACATTCATTTCACTAATTTACCTACCTTGAGAAGAATGGGTCTTTTCCCTAGAACCCAAGTGACATTTATTTGATAAATAAGACAGTGAAAGAAGCCAATGTACCAAGAGGACAGGAAGAGGGGAACTCATTTGCCTTCATCTGAAATCTATATCCTCAAGACTGACAGCTATCCCTGATGATGGCAAAGAAGGTGGAAACAGGCCAAAATAAAAATTTAAGATGTGGGTTCTAATGCTAGAATTTATTTCTAATCCTAGAACTTAAGTTTTGCATTTATAAAATCAAGGCCATGATACCTCTCTTGCTCATTCCAAAGGGTTTTTTTTGTAAAGGTCAGATGAGAGCTTTGAGTGAACTACTATCAAACGAGAGTTTTTCATAAAATTGAAAATATTTTTATTGAAATCATGAAGTGAATACCATTTCAAATAAATTAATAATTTCATATTTAAATACGAGTATCTTAATATTGCCACAGAAACTGTGGTAATAGAATTAGGTGTTGTGGCTATCATTTGTTGAATATCTGTATTAGTTGTTTCCTGTAGGTATAACAAAATGTCTGAGTCTGAGTACTCTCCAAAGGGCGAGAGCAGGGTATGCAGTCAACACTTTTTGAAGAATGGGTGTTCAAGATTCAAAGTCACCACCTGTTAAGCCTCTGGTTAGGAATTCAAGGTGGAAGGCAGGATAGTGGTGAAATCATTTGTGGAAGAAGTCACGGTGAGAAAAGAAGCCAGGGACATGGCCTGCCTTTTTTAATATAACAAGCTGCTCTTATAGGAACTTACTAGCTATCTATGAGAACCATATTAATATCTCCAACATGTGATGCTCCATGTCACTGAGCCACTTCCCACTGGATCCACCTCTTAAAGATCGCACTGTCTCTCAGCATCCCCACACCGAAAAACAGTCTTCCACACATGGGGCTCTGGTACTCACTCAAGTCAGAGTCAAACTCAAATCACATTTTCCTTAGAAGCTCCTAGTGTCTACTAACAGCTGTTCTGAATGGTATTCCTAAAGTTCTTTTTGAATGTCCAATAGCTTTGTGGACTGTTTTTTAAATGCCATCTTCATGAGACAAAAAAGCTGTATTTCAGACAAACAAGCAATTTGTCTGAAGATTCTCAGCTAATGTGCACTGTAATATTAAAGCCAAGAGGTGAATGTTAGATATGTTTGGGTAGAAGATGCAGATGTAGTCTGTTCTTCTTCTTATTTGAAGTGGTTTGTGTTATGTCCCTGTTTTCATAGTTCTAGCTTTTGCATTAGGACCCAAGAGAATACGAGTTAATAAGGCCTCTACTTCTGAGAGGGAACAAAGATATATTTGCATGATCAGGAGAAATTCTTTGAAATTGACAAGATCTTTATGGTCCATTCTGGCTAAGAAATGATCAGAAAAACAATATTAAGAACCTCAGGTATGATGGGTGCTCTGTAAACCTCTAAAATAAATGCCTCTACCTAGGTAAATGTATTGGTGAAGTTAATATGAGAGAAAAAAAAGAAAGCAGAAACAAAACAACAAAAGGCTGAAATTCTGTGAAAACTATCAGCCATCCTATGAGATCTTCCTTTCTAAATGTACATGACTGGGTCAAAGCCTGAAAGGACTCAAGATTTAAGAAGATCAAGCTAGATAGTTACTACAGAAAAAGCAGTCTAAAATACATACTTCAATGGTGATTCAGCATCTTTCAGGATATTAAAAATATGTTCTAATACACATATATTATATATATATATATACATATATATATAATGAAAAAACATGACTTTCGTTATAAGATATTAGTAAGAGAAAAATTGTAGTTTCAATTCCACTGAAGTAAGTTTAAATAGATTATTCATCTTGATAAATGTGAAGATCACTAATAGGCAATTCTTGGCTCAAAGCCAAAAAACTTTTAAGAAAAGGAAACCTTTGTAACTTGTTAACAAAATATTCCAGTTAAATAGAGAGAAGATATCTTACCCGTTCAAAGTCCAAAAAACTAAAATATTTAAGGTTGGTTAAGCCTCTTGTGGGGCTGATAGACAACTGGGCCCTTGTAGATTGAAAGATCTGAAATATTAAAGAGACACTTGGAATTTCCGCAAGCAGCTTCAAAAGTTTTTTATTTTGGTTTAGTAATTCTATTTCTCAGCAAATATTTAGAAAAGGCAGACCAATTAGTTACAAATTACAATTTTATTACATTGTTTATTACATTGCTATTTCCCATAGCTGAAAATTAGAAAAACCCCAAGTTCAAATAGAGCAGGCACATTTTCATGTGACATCCACCATGTATTTTCTTGTACTATCTAATCACTAGCTCATAATTAGGCTGGAAAAGAATGTATAAACATATAGAATATCCACATAATTTTGTTTAAGATATAAAAGATTAGGAAGACACACATCAGACTGGGGTAAGGCATGAAATTTAGCTTTTCCATAAACCTGTGCATTTCCCATTTTTATGTGATGAACATTTAATAAAACGTTTACATGAAATTGTTCATAAACCTAGTAACAAGTTTAAATAAATTGAATGATGTTGAAGAACAAGTCAGTTTTGACGGTTCATCAGTGAAATAATGAACTCCAGCAGACCAGCATTTTGGTCATCTGAATAAAATGTTTAGAATTTCTAAGAAGAACTTTATGTAGCCTTGGTTTGGGCTTTGTGTAGGTGGACTCTGAAATTGTCAGACATTAAATTCTTCGTGTGTTTAAAGTGACTGCCTCTGCCACTGTTCCTTTCCCCCTGGAAGTAGAGTTTTCACATTATCTTAATTCTGTTGTCATAGTTTTCTTAGATGCCCAAATAACCCCTGCTCAGAGAGATAATATCTTGGCAATCCGCTCTGGTTGTTTCTTTCTTCCTACTCATTTTAGAAGTAAATCCTTCAGGAGAACATTTCTTTACCTTACTTTTTCATTATTTCCAGAGGCAAAAACTGGCAGGGCAATTTATAATTCAATTTTTGCTAAATCCATGACACCCAATATATATGTCAGGCATTTCAGCGGCAGGGTACTTTGGGGGTAGGTGATAAATTGTCCTGATTAGAAGTGCAAGCTGTTCTTCTAAAACATCATATTAAAAAGAAGGTAAGTATTATTAGGAAAATGTAATGTATCTTTAGATTGTCCAGAAACATCAAGGGTAATCGCCTCATGTGAATATATTCCCCTCAGTGCTGGACAGCAACACTCTAAAGTTCTCACTATGTTTTTGATAGCACTCATCTGGAGAAAGGGGAAAAAAGACCCCATCAGTTCACAAACCTATCAGGGGCTGGGAGTCTTTCAACAGCCACATAGCTCTTAGTGCAGCAATAACTCATCCCTGCCAGAACTGCCTGCCTCTGAAACCTGAAACATGGCCCTAATCATTGTAGGACTGTTGGTGTATGTGATGGTATAAATATCGCTTTCTAATGTAATCTCCTCTGATCTTCTTAAGCGTCCTTTCTGTGTTCCATGTATTTTCCCGTGTGATATGTGTGACTTGAGCAAAGCCACCGACTCCCCCAGGTTATCTCCAAAATGAAGCCGAGAAAGTGGACGGCTGAAGTATGAAATCTGCTCTAGTAGCAGACATGTGTCTGTGGGTGTGGGTCACACATATGTTCAGTTTGTCATTTCATTAATGAGTGAAGTAATTAAGCCAAGAAAACTGGTAGGTTAGTTCAGGCCCAAGACTAGGGAATGGAGGATGGAGCCTTTCACCTCTGGGTCAATGGTTTCTGTTTAATCGGGCTGTTAATGACTAAAAGTCATTGTTTCCATCTGAGTGCAGTTTGGTCTCAATGTGAAGTAAGTTGGTGGTCTGCTATCGATTTCTTGTGTGCAAATGTACCAATCTAGACGTTCACTGCTGGTTTTACCCACTCAGTGTAACCCATGTTATTTAGTGGTGATGACCAAACAGTTCAGTTCAGGGACACTGCTTCAAGAGGAAATAAATAGAAAATCAATGTTGTGGTCGCATGTGAAATATTAGAAAATTCCCGAATTTCCTTTAACTGCGGTTGAATTTCAATGTGGTAAAATGAAATTCTATATGCATTTATTTATTTGCAGCTTCATGTCTATGATCAGGCTATGCTGATGATAGATTTTAAAATTTCTGAAACCAAGTATCAAAGAGGTCAAGGCTACCCTAAGGCCACACAGTAAGTTCATACATGCCAGAACAGCAGCATAATTATATTGTAAGAAAGAGAGTCGACCTCTGTGAGTTCGAGGCCAGCCTGGGTTACCAAGTGAGTTCCAGGAAAGGCGAAAAGCTACACAGAGAAACCCTGTCTCAAAAAACCAAAAAAAAAAAAAAAAAAGAGCATTTTATGCCGGGCGGTGGTGGCGCACGCCTTTAATCCCAGCACTCGGGAGGCAGAGGCAGGCGGATCTCTGTGAGTTCGAGGCCAGCCTGGGCTACCAAGTGAGTCCCAGGAAAGGCGCAAAGCTACACAGAGAA
The DNA here is from genome assembly GCF_004664715.2 of Peromyscus leucopus. Classification (NCBI taxonomy): domain Eukaryota; kingdom Metazoa; phylum Chordata; class Mammalia; order Rodentia; family Cricetidae; genus Peromyscus; species Peromyscus leucopus. The sequence goes on along the minus strand of NC_051077.1, from coordinate 40,458,857 downwards.
ACCCTGTCTCGAAAAATCAAAAAAAAAAAAAAAAAAAAAAAAAAAGAAAGAGAGTCATGGATGGCTTTCAAGCAACAGGAGAATTTGGATAGAGCAGAAAAGTAAATAATATTCCAATAGGATGTCAGCATAACAATATTCCAAAGTTAGCATTTCGTACACAACATTCATCATAGATCAAATCACATACATTTGCATTATGTGTTTATAAAATCCACTAAAATAGATTTTAATATTTATACTCAACTAAAACCATGGGTACTTGTACATTCACATATATGATTGTATTGAAAATAATGAATGAATTATTGGTTGTATGCTTCCAACATGAATCAACAGTGTGAAAGTCCTGCTGAAAAAACAAAGAAGTGTAAAAATCTCCTTTGTTCCATAAGAACAGTGGTTGATTTCTTTTAAGTATCCTTTTAAATATAGTTTAGTTGATGGGGATTATATGAGTAATTTAGTACACTGATCATACAAGCTTATAAACTTCTTGAAGGGAAGGATATAGATAGTCATAGGTGATGGTATTTAATTCACTTATTCAGTTAATTTCTCCTTGAAGCACCTTAAATGTTTTGCTTGTCATCTGAGGTAGTGTCTCCTGTGGTTTAATCTGGCTTCAAACTTTGCAGTAAGTAGTTGAGGCTGGCCTTGAAGTAGTTGTCTTCCTGTCTCTCCCTCCCAGAAGTTGGTATTGAAGATTTGCTCCCCCACACCCAGCTTGCTTAAGTCTTTTCTATGAACAACAATTGCCTGCTCTTTCCAAATTCTGGTTCATACCCGAGATCGCCATTTGAAACATGCCAGGCTGCAGTACAAGATGGAGAACTGTGAGTCTAATCCTTCTGTTTCTGTAAATGTATAAAATGTGGGTGGATGAAGCATTGTAATTTTCAGCAGAATGCTTTAGCAACATAAAAAAAAATCCATCATATGTCTGTATGAAATGAAACCCAAGAGAATAAATATTGATGGGGATTGCAGAGACATAAAGATGGAAGCAACAAGGGACAGAGGAGGAAGGAATGTGGCAAGAGCTGAGGTGTGAGCTTACAGTACTCCAAATGTTTGAAAACTATCAAGATAAAGGCTGATGCAGAGTTGAAGTTGCTTGAGCAAAAGGCTCCATTAGGGAAGGAAATGTGGGCAGCTTGTTTTCAGTGAGAGTCTAAGGGCAGAGAATGGTTTTCAAGGGGAGGCAGGGAGCAGTATCTAGGAGAGGAAGTGGGGCTAAGAACATCAGGGCTTGAGCAAGTGTGATTAAAAGCTGAGAGGAAGAATGTAGTAGACATATCATGAGAGAGAGAGAAAGGGGGGCCCCACTTGTCTGTGTGGGTTATATTTTTATCAACATTATTCTATGAGAAATCATAACTGAGGAACCAATAAATACCCATCCATTAATGGACTTAACTTGAAATTAGCCACAATTGAATCAACTGCATATGAGCATATACACCATGTCTGTATTTCAAAACCTGTTATTTTTCCAAAATGAAAAAGCAACTGGTAATGAGAATGGCATTGCTTTGCGCTTTTTCAAAATTTCTTTATTGTTGTGCTTAATAAAAGACAGCTGGATTTTAATATTTGCCTCTGTGCTCAGTCCTTTTACCATATGTTGCCTTAGTTAATATGTGTGAAAAAAAAAAGAAAGAAAGAAAAGAAAACCACCCTGGCCTCACACAGACATGATGCTGGAGGAGGGAAGAAGTGTCACTGTGCTTCTTTGATACAGCGCTAAAACTCACCATGCTGACTTCTTCAAGAATGAAGCATGGGATCCCAAGAAACAAACTCGGGTACTGAAGCGTCCACTCATCTGTCTTCCACTTTGAATCTAGTTCTGCAGGTCTTCTAGATGCTGACAGACTTTATTACACGATGCCAGAATATCAAACGTGTTAATGTTGTTGCTGGTCTCATCAAGGGAATCTTTTTTTTAAAAATGTCCTTGTTTTTACATCCTAACCAAAGCTTCCCCTCCCTCCCCCCATACCCCATCCACCCCTTCTCCACTGTTTTTCTTCAGACCAGGCTCCCTCTCTTCCACCAAGGTTGGATGAGGCAATCCGGCAGCAGGAATGGGTCCCAAAATAAGGCAACAGAGTCAGAGACATACCTCATCAAGGGAATCTTTGAAGGCCAGTTCTGCACAAGTTATAATATTCACATGAAAGCTCAGACTTATGTCATTTGGGAACAATAATCTCAATTGTTTTCCTTTTTTAGTGACAATTTCACGTGACTAATTTTCAAGAAACTGTCCCCAAGACTCAATAAGCACAGGTCAGTTCATCAATCATCCATTCAAGTAAAAGTGGTGTTCATGAGTCATTTTGAGAACCGTACACACATTTTTTAAGACAATCATACACATGTTCTCCTTTCTGTAGGAAAAGATTTTTCCAGGTATTTTCTGTCACATCACACAGCATATCAAAAAATAATTTACTCAAAGTCAAATTTGACAAAACAAATCATTTTTGATACTTTATCAAAGCATCTTTTGATCTTTTAGAACTTGTGAAAATTTCTAGTGACCCCCACAGGGCCCACAGGCCACATTTTGAGAAGTGATACCCTCAGAATTTACTATGTAATAAAAGAGACAGAATTCCAATGAGTCTGAAAAAATATTACCCAGTAAATACTTATATGGACATCAGAAGTCCATTTGGGAGGTAAGAGTTATTAGTGCTCATGTGTGATTTTATACAAACATGCTTCACTCTTTTGAGTAACTCCTTGGCTAAAGAGAGCCAAGCTTATGAAAAGCTGCGGACATATGCACTGCATTGGCATACACAGGGAAATTAGCACATTAAAGAGTTACGGGTTTATGTTTTGTTATCTACAACAATTAGAAAACACAGTGCCTAATTTAGTGGTAAAGATTTTTCTCTGCACTAACAGATGAAAAAACTATAAAAGAAAACATGAATGGACTTATTTTTCTTTGTTGTTTGAGAATTTCATGCATGCATATCATGTGCTTTAAACTCATCCACTCTTCATTGCTTCCCCTCCACTGCCTTTCTTACCACCTCACGTCCCTTTTCCTTCTTAACTTCATATGCTTTTTTTCTTTAACTATCGAATCCACTTAGTGCTATCTGAATGTGTATGAGTATAGGATCATCTATTGGCGCATGAGTGCTCTCTCAGAGCAGAGTCTCTGAAGAAGACTGGCTCTTCCGCCCCCAGCAGCCATCAGCTGCCAGTAGCTCCTCCACAAGGGGTGAGACTTCATGACTACCTTTCCCATCCATGCTGAAATTTAGTTTGGGTAGACCTTATATCTAGGTCTTGTGCATGCAGTTACATGGGTAGACTTTTATTTCTTCTCTCTTTTCTTTCTTTCTTTTCTTCCCATTCTTTCTTTTCTTCTTTTCCTTTCCTTCCTTCCTTCCTTCCTTCCTTCCTTCCTCCCTCCCTCCCTCCCTCCCTCCCTCCCTCCCTCCCTTCCTGTTCTCTCTCTCCTTCCTTCTCTTCTCTCTCTCTCTCTCTCTCTCTCTCTCTCTCTCTCTCTCTCTCTCTCTTTCTTTTTGTCTCTTTTGGTAGTCTGGTTGTCCTGGAATTCACTGTGTCGACGGAGCTGCTCTTGAACTCACAGAGATCCTCCTGTCTCTGCCTCCCAAATGCTGGGATTAAAGGTGTATACTACCATGCCTGGCACTATGGGTTGACTTTTCTATAACAAATTGAAAGCTACACACACACACACACACACACACACACACACACACACACACACACACTTCAGTGTCTACAAAAATATAAACAAAATGGAAAATTAAGAAAATAGTATTTGTGATATATGAAAATCATAAAATATTGTATCTTCTTTACACAATTAATTCTTTTTCAGCATCTAATGATATGATCACATTTTTTTCTTCCAGTTTTTTTCTATGGTGGATCACATTGACTGATTTTCATATATCTGAACCCTACATCTCTGGCATAAAGCCTACTTGATCATGATGGATGATCTTTTTGATGTACTCTTGCATTCTGTTTCTAGGTACTTGATTGAGTATTTTTGCATCTATGTTCATATGGAAAATTGGTCTGTAATTCTCTTCCATTGTTGAGCCTTTATGTGGTTAGAATATCAGGGTAACTGATAATAATAATAATAAAAATTTGTCTCAATAAAAAAAGAAAATATTTTCTGGACCTTTGAGCTTTGGCCTTCTTCTATTACTATTATTCTTAGGTTTGGTCTTCTCATAGTGTTCCTGATTTCCTGGATGTATCAGAATTTTTTTTTACTTTTTAGATTTAACATTTTCTTTGACTGATGTATCCATTTCTTCTATTGTATCTTCAATGTCTGAGATTCTTTCTTCCATCTCTTGTATTCTTTTGGTGAAGCTTGCCTCTGTCATTGCTGTTCACATTCCTAAATTTTTCATTTCCAGAATTCCCTCAGTTTGTGTTTTCTTTATTGCTTCTATTTTCATTTTCATTTACTAAACAGTATTATTCAACTCTTCATTTTTTTTCTTGAATTTATTTAAGGGGTTTATTATTTCTTCCAATTGTTTGTGTTTTCCTGGATTTCTTTAATGAGCTATTCATTACCTCTTTAAGGATCTCTATCGTCTTCAGAGAGTTGGTTTTAAGGTCTTTGTGTGTGTGTGTGTGTGTGTGTGTGTACACACGTGTGTTTCAGCTATGTTGGAATATTCATGGCCTACTGTGGTAGGATAGCTGGGCTCTGCCCTGGCTGTTATTCTGTTCTTAAACTGGTTTCTAAGCAACTAGGTTTGGGGTTATTATAGGTCTAGGTTATGATTTCTGGATTTGTCTTTGTGGGTGGGTATTTGCTGCTTGTTTTTTGTTTCCTCTCTGCATTTTCAGAGTGAGATGGCTGTGCATTGCCTGTTTTCCTGACCTGCTCAGCTGCTGTTTTCACAGGGATTGCAATCTGCTGGTGTTGGAGGCTGGGATTCAGCCTGGTGGGGGAGATTGAGGGATTGGATCTGGAGCAATGGAGAGAGAGGAAAAGATCTGTAGGCAGCCCACCTGGTTTTCTGTCAGGTATGGCCTGTGCTACTAGAGTTGGGGGCTGAGCTACAATTATGAGTGGGGGAAGGTAGGTTAGAAGGGGACGATCTGTGGGAACAACAAGGGATGTGGGCAGGGGGAGGGGAGCTGCAGCTTGTGTTCTGTTGCAGTGCTAGGGACTAGAATGAAGGGAAAGTTCTACAATGGTCTAACATTTTGTTGTTGAAAATTCATTTTTCTTTCCTCCAAGAAAAGCAGACAGATGATAGTTTTGTCATTAAATATCAGCCTTTCTTAGTCTAGGCATGAAATTACATGACTTAAATGGTTCTTCTCGTCTAAATACGGTGGCTTGAATCTGTTTGATTGGAGTTCTATCTTATCACTTGTTAGTGGGAAAGAATGTTATATTAAGGTACACGTGGTGTCTAGAGTCAGGTCCCAAACCCCGGTAAGTGTGGTCCATGCAAGTGTTCTTTCTATACTTGGCTCATGTGAAACATATGATGTCACTCAGATCATATGCATCCCCAGTCTCCTCTTGACTATTCCCTGAAGACACCATTATCTTTCCAACATCATGCCCTCTTCTTTTGTTTGTTTATAACCCACTAAATCCAATTAGTGCCATCCATATATGCATGGGTGTAGGCCCATCCACTAGGGTATGGTCAACCAAGCAGGAACCACATCCTTAAAATAAAGATAAAAAAAAAAAAAGGCTTTTCCTCCCTTAGCAGCCATCAAGTGTCAATCATGCGTCAGTTAGAGATAGGGGTTCATTTGCCCCTCCCCCATCCAGTAAGCAGGAAATGAACACGCTTTAGTAAATATTATGAAATTCCTTTAAGAAGCTCCATTCTATGATATATTCTCATTTGAAACATTAAAAATTAAGTTTCATTTGGAGTTCCACAATTGCACTATTATGATGGTTTTTAGTAGCTAGCCGTTGTAATTTATCTCTGGAGAGTGTTTATTATAGTTTAGAGTTTGGATCTGAGTCCATCTCAAGCTTAATGCTGACATTCACAAGGGCTTGCTGGCTGTATCTCAGGCTGGAGAAAGCTCTTATTGTGGTCAACTCAACTGAGCCAACTATTAATAATGTCAGAATACCGTTCTGCAAAGCAAGGCAACACTTAGTCAAAGCGATTTCGTATTAGCTGAGCAGGAGCAAAGAAATCTGAACAGGCTATTTCAGAATCTTGGACAGCCATTGAATCCATTGCTCTTGTGAACACAACAGAAAAAAATCAGAGTTCATGATCCTGGCTGCTCAGACTTCTTGGTAAATGTTTCACTGTGTCCCCAGGAGAAGACAGAGTGTTTTAATGTGGGAAATGGGACCTTCTGTCCTGTCTGCTCTGGAGAAAGGAATGCAGTCTCTAAAATATTACTTTTTGAACTTCCTGTACTGTATTTATACAATTCTGACTCTTTAAAAGGCTAACAGTGTTATGACTAAACCAGTCACTGATAGACCCAGTTTGTTCTGTGAGGGAAATGTTCATTACCAGTCATGTGCTGTCTCCTTTGGGTGGTACATTCTTTCCCCTTCATGTTTTACTCGATGTTCAGCAAACCTTTGACCACAGGGCATTAGCCATGGAAGCTATTTCTACACTTACAATGTGGCTCAGAGGCCACCCAACAATGTCTGTATGGTTCAAATGCTGAGAATATTTTATACTGTGTGATAGGGAGCATGTGTTTCACAAAAAAAAAAAAAAAAAAAAAAAAAAAAAAAAACAACCACATTAATGGCACAAGGTGATCTTTACACATACAAACCTTCAAATGGAAAATGATGTTAGTGAGAACAGGAAAACTAACTTTTTTTTCAAAAAAAAAACTTCATTCCCTAGTGAGAAGCACATTTTATATTATGAACAAGATTATAAAGCCTATATACAGCATGTGTGCAAGTGAATTGAAAGTTCAGTAAAGAAATACCCTCACATGTAATACAATCTAATACTTTATCTTTTCCTTACTATTCTTTGGTAAGAATCAACAAGATGATTTTATATTCACTAATGGTATATACACAGCAACATGAAAAACATTAAGAGAATGTTAATTATTATTTTTTGTATCAACTGTTGTTTTAGTTTACCTGTATTTCATAATTTTAATACATTAAAGAATAATTGCCTTAAATAAAGGAAGGGAGCTGAAAAGTACAAAATATATATGCTGTTCAAAGTATTATCTACACTGCTTTAAATATATCATGACCGTTTGACATATGTGTTACTGTATACATGTTTGTTAATATACTCAAACCCATAGATTTTCCATGTCTCCAAATTCAAAAGGCTATTTATTGCATATACAAAATTACATATCTGTAAACTTATTTCTCTGTGCTACAGTATCATGTGTTTTTCCCTCTAAATTATGCATTTTTGACTAATCACATTAGCTCCATGACACTTTCACACATTCATGTATATATTCTTGACTGTTTAAGAATTTAATTTGGGCCAGGCAGTGGTGGAGTATGCCTTTAAACCCAGCACTTGGGAGGCAGAGGCAGGCAGAACTCTGTGAGGTCAAGCCAGCCTGGTCTACAAAGCAAGTTCTAGGACAGCCAGGACTCTGTTACACAGAGAAACCCATCTTGAAAAAATCCCCAGTCCCCAAAAAGAATTTAATTTGGATTTTAGTTATAATGGGAAGGTCACATGTTAATTTTACTTTGTCCAATCTTAATAGGTTCTCTTTAAGGGTCTTAAACAATAGAATGATTAAGTTAATTTTTTATGATCAGGAACTCAGGGATAAGTGACCTTTTTTTCTGAGATTCTAAATGTGATAGGATCTGGAATGATTTTCAAAAGAGGCTTTAAAAGGACCTTAGATGAAAACAATAAAGGAAGCTGTATTCTCGTTTAGCTTAAAATAAACTACACTTTGATAGGACAATCAAAAGCCTAGAAAAATTTAGTTTGATTCCAGTGTTTGAAAGATGATCAAACTCTAAGTTTATTTTTTCATGTTTTTTTCTTCTACAGATTCTTCTCCGCAATGGATTAACTACAGACATGTGAAGTCTTACTGTTTAAAAATTTTTGAATTATTTTTGTTTAAAAATGTCAATGGGTACGATATGAAAAGTACATTTTTTCCTCCTTGTAACTTCAAAACAACTGAACAGAACCTTTGGACAGAACCCAAGAATTGAATGTTTTAGCTTTAAGAGTTTCATCACTGAAAGTAATGAATGAGTCTCTTTTCAAAATTAACTATTTCAAGATTCAATTGTGTGACTTCCAGCATTCCTCGATAATAAAACTAATGGTTTGAGAAGAAATAAGCATAGCTTTTCTTTTTCAGTCATTCTTTAAATATGAAGCTATATAGACTTCATATGCATATGAAACTTTTATAAAGATAAAATAATATTTCAAGAAGTAGTGCAAAACAAACACACACACACACACACACACACACACACACACACACACACACACCTCTTCCTCCCAACTGCTGAGATTAAAGGCATGTTCCATCATGCCCAGCTAGTAGTACTATTTTTTTCTTTTTCTTTTTCTTTTTAAAAAAGTCTTACTTATTTATTTTATATACCGACCACAGTTCTCCCTCCTGCCTCTCCTCTCAGTCCCCCCCTTGCCCTCTCCATAGCGCTCTCTCTGTCTTCCTCCCATTCACTCCTCCTTTTCTGTTCAGAAAGGGGCAGGCCTCCCATGGATATCAACAAAACATGACATATAAAGTTGCAGTAGAACTAAGAAACCTTGCCTTGTATTAAAACTGAGTAAGGCAACCCAGTATGAGGAATAGGGTCCCAAAAGCCAGGAAAAGAGTCAGAGACAGCCCCTGTTCCCTTTGTTAGATGTCCCACAAGAAGGCCAAGCTACAGTTCCAGGAGAGGCGCAAAGGCTACACAGAGAAACCCTGTCTTAACCCCCCCCCCAAAAAAAAAGAAAGCCAAGCTACACAACTGTAACATATATGCAGAGGGCCTAGGTCAGTCTCATGCAGGCTCCCTGGTTGTTGGTTCAGTCTCTGTGAGCTTCAATGAGCCCAGGTTAACTGATTATGTGGGTTTTCTTGTGTGTCTTTGACTCCTCTGGCTCCTACAATCCTTCCTCCCTCTCTTCAGCAGGATTTCCAGAGCTCTGCCTAACATTTGACTGTGGGTCTCTGCATGTTTCAACCAGTTGCTGGATGAAGCCTCTCTGATGATTACTGAGCTAGGCACCAATCTATGAGTATAGCAGAATATCGTTAGGCATCATTACATTGACATTTTTTCTTCCAGTCTTGTTTGGTCGTAATCTAGGTCTCTGAGTTATCCAGCCTCCGAGTCCTGGCACTCCAGACAGTGTCGGGGTGGACTCACTCTCATGGCATGGGTCTCAGGATGAACCAGTCATTGGTTGGCCATTTCTACAATCTCTGTGCCACCCTTATCCCAGGACATCACACAGGCAGGGCAGACTGTATGCCAAACGTTGTGTGGCTGGGTTGGTGTCCCAATCCCTCAACTGGTAGTCTTGCCTGGTGACAGGAGATGGCCAGTTCAGGCTATGTATTCCCTATTTCTAGGACTCTTATCTGGGATCATCTTGTAGATTCCTGGAATTTTCCTTGCATCAGGTTTCTATCTGACCCTGAAATATCTCTCTTTCCAGTCATCTGTTCAGTATTCTCCCCTCTCCACTCCACTCCCACCTGACCCCTCATGTTCCCATCCCCACCCACTCACAGTCCATCCTTGAAATATCTTCTATTTTCCCTTCCCAGGGAGATTCATTTGTCCTCCTTGTTATCTATCTAGCCTCTCTGGTCTCAGGATTGTAGCCTGGTTATCTTTTACTTTACAACTAATATCCACTTAAACTTGAGTACACACCACATTTCTCTTTCTGAGTCTGGGTTACCTCACTCAGGATGATTTTTTTTTTCTAGTTCCATCCATTTGCCTTCAAATTTCCTGATGTCAGTTTTAACATCTGAGTAATACTCCATTGTGTAAATAAATGTACCACAGTTTCTTTACCCATTATTTGATTGAGAGACATTTGATTGAGGTTATTTACAGGTTCTAGCTATTGACAGTGCTATTACAGTTCTGTCCTATTGACAATATTCATAGATGGAGAAAACAAGATATTCCATGATAAAGCCAAATTTAAACAGCATCTATTCACAAATCCAGCCCTATAGAAGTTACTAGAAGGAAAACTCCAAGCCAAGGAGGTTAAATGAACCCTCAAAAATACAATAAATAATCTCACACCAGCATAACCCTAAAAGGGAACACATACACACACACACACACACACACACACACACACACACACACACACACACACAAAACCACCATTCACAACTACAACAAAATAACAGGAATTAACAATCTTTGGTCATTAATATTTCTCAATTTCAATGGATTCAATTCCCCAATAAAAAGATACTGACTAACAAAGTGGAAGTGAAAACAGGATCCATACTTCTGCTCCATGCAAGAAACACACCTCAATACCAAAGATAGACATTACCTCAGAGTGAAAGGTTGGAAAAACGTATCCTAAGCAAATGACTCCAGGAAGCCAGCTGGTGTAGCTATTCTAATATCTAACAAAATAGTCTTCAAACCAAATTAATCAAAAGAGATGAAGAAGAACTCTTCATACTCATCAAAGGAAAAATCCACCAAGATGAGGTCTCAATTCTCAACATTTATACCCCCAATCACAAGAGCACCCACATTTGTAGTCCTACATTTTTAATTACTGCCTTTTGAAGATTGCAGCAGTGAATGACAGATGTTGAGCAAACCTTGCAGTGGAATCAGGAAGGATGCAGTGGAGACTGAAAGAGAATCAGTTATTGAAACATGGTGATGGGATAGCTAACTCTTTGGGGTTCTTTGCTCTGACATAGAAAGGGATATGAGGAAATGTTTGTAGCCTTCTGCTTTAGGTATCCGATCTTGCAGAGGTGTCTTGGGAGTGCTATCTTGGCTTCTTGGACTCCAGTGATTTCTACTCTACATAAGCATATGTGTGCTTCAGAGCTGCACAAGTTGTTAAGGCACACATTCCTCTGGTCACAGTGTTTGAGCAGAAGCCTTCTCAGAACTTTGTTTTAGGGAAAAGCTGATTTAGAGAAGAATATGATATTCTTAAAGCAGATTTAAAATAAAAATGGTTTGATAAAATTACTCTTTAAAGTTTAAATCTATAGAGTATCTGTTTTCAAATTTTCTCCTGTTGATAGAGTGAATAGCTATAGGTAATTTATAGGAACACAGTACATTCCCTTTGTATTTCCATTCAAAAGTATCTCTATCTTGAATTCACATGTGACTCCTTTTTTGTGGAGGAAACTTGTAGAGATAAGATGAAAGTAACTAAGAACTGAATGGTGACTCAGAGGATAGATGAAGGTTCCCAGAAGGAAAATATGGAATTGCAGATTAGAGATGTGTAGAGGAAATCACATTGTTTTCTTATTTTCTGAAGCATCCTCCATATTCTCTGATAAAACCAAATTTGTGATAACGCTTTTACCCAAATATGTATATTACCAGTTTCACGGGAAAGAAAGTACTTTTTAAAAAATTGATTAAATAGTTCCTTAGTTCCAAGAAGTGAACTGAACAATATAATATGCATTATGAGCAAAATGATAATAAATCCTTTCAATCTAAATATTTGACTAATTCTACTAGCCATAGACAGATATTCTATGATTATGTGTAAATAAAAGAGCAACAGGTTTTAAATTGTACTTTAAATATTTGAATGATAATCTGGCATTACCTGGGCTAATTAATAAGAGACAGAAATCGAGAAAGGCAGCTTAAGTTTTCCTTATATTACAAAGTAGACATATGACAGAGTGAAAAGACGCTCAGCTAAGATATAAAACCAACATTCTAGCTAGTGTTCCTGATCTCTAATGTGGCCATGAACAAATTACCTTGCCCTGTTGAAATTTTACTTTCTGATATATAGAAGAATTATATCATTTGTACCGTGTAAGGAAAATCACTATTTCATTCAAAACAAAATATTTGGAAACTTAAAATATAGAATTAGCATCAGGGATCCTACAGACAGTCCATGAGGGCTAGAAATATGGACTCATAAACAGAGTATTCCGTATGAGTTAAACCTACACTACTTACCCACTCTACCTTTCTGACCTCTTTTTCAGAACTCTGTGCTTCTGCTATTCTGTGCGGGTGACTGCCCCATGGAAACATATATTTTTTTCCCTCTGTGTCACTGTTTGTCTTCACATTGATATCCCCAGTGTTCTCATGTAATGATGTTAGACATTTAGAAACCCTTATGTTCAAATCCTAGCATGTCACTGTTTCTGATGCTTGTTTTCATTCATTCATTCATTCATTCATTCATTCATTCATTTATTTTTATATAGCCCTGACTGGTCTTTAACTCAAGGAAAATTTCCTGCATTGGCTTCCCAAATGCTGGGGTTACAGGCAAGTGTTGAATCTATCTCTTTTAATGACACATAGTTTGTGTCTGTTTAGAAACAAGAATCCCAGGTTCTTCATCCATTAATGCGAACAGACTTACTCCTTATGGTTGCTCTGAGTTAGCATGTAACATGTTATTTGTAAACTAATTGCTCTTTTCCTATCACATGAAAATTCAAATGTTTTAAAAAAATCATGCAATCCAGCATGTCTTGTCTGTATTATGTATTTATCTCCCTATTTGGAACTGCCCATTAGCCAGTTGCCTTTTTTCCATTTACCTCCAACTGTAGTTAGAGCTCGTGAATCCTGAGAGGAGAAACTCTTGATCACTCTGTATCTTCTGCACCTAAAAATTAGCTTATGCTATGATGTAGATCAGCCGAATACTAAATGAATATCTGGTTATTTCACTCTACAATCCAATATGAAAAAGAATAGGAGTCATATTTTAATCCACAGAGGCTTATACTAACTCATGTTTGGAGCATGAGATTCCAGTTAAATATAATCGTTTTCATTTTGTGAAAAACTAGGAAATGTGTTGTTTTGTTAGCCAGTGTGGCTCTACTCTATGCCTCTTGCCTTCTGTTATCTTCTCTAAAATGTGAAGGTTTGTTTAATCCGCTATCCCCCTTCATTGACCATGGCTGTGGTGCAGCCATGACATTGGAGACACCCTCATTCCATCCCCTCTCAATTTTCTACCCTTTGGGTCCATACTTTGGATCACCAAGTGTCTTTCTCTCAAGGAATTTTAAATCCTCAGCTCAAGTGCTGTAACCCAAAAGGAGCAAAATGGGGACATTCAATGATGGTTACTGACATTAAAACAAATGCGTAGTAATTTCATCTTGTTTAAGGACTCTAATATTCAATTAGATATTTATGGTAAGACTGTAGAATGAGGCATTTTGGTATAAGTAAACATAAACTTAGGAAGAAGATAAACCATTATATAAAATAAAGAAGAAAAATACCAATAAATAAATTTACTTTTAAAAGTATGATTATTAGCACATGCAGTTTTTCAAATGGTTGCAAATACATAAAACGTGACTTTTTTAGATGAAATTTTTCCTCCTTTTTTAATTTTTACTTTTGAGATTATAATATAATTACATTTCTCTTTCCCTTTCCTCCCTCCAAGCCCAAATTCAAGGCCTTTTTTTTTTTTTTTTTTTACTAATTGTTATTGTATGAATATATATATACTTCTAAATATAAGCTGTTCAGTCCATATGATATTACTTCTGTGTATCTTTTCAGGGCTAACTGTTTGGTATTGGATATCCAGTTGGTGTATTCTAATTACAAACAGTATCTGTATTATATGTGAGTCTTCCAGTGAGCAAAGGTGAGAGATCATCCAGCACTTATCCCAGGTCTTTGAACAAACATTTTCTTGCTTCAGTGACTGGGTCTCAAGTAGATGCTGCTGCTGCTGCTCCTGCTGTGGTTTACTCATTGACATTAAACAGGCCTTGAAGGAATAAAGAAGGGAAACTGTATAAAGTAAACAAACTCTGGGCAGAAGATACATATACCCAGAAAGTTCAACAATTTAGAATATTTGTCTAATTTTTTTTTAAGTCTAAGAGTAATCTGTATTGATTACAACAGGAAGCTGATTCTTCCAAGTCGGAGAACGTATGTGTGTCACCAAACCTATTTTTTAAAATGTACTGAGAAATTTAAAAGGACCTCTGAGGAGACTGTAACATGCTTATCAGCGTTCTTCCTGAAGTCTCTGAAAGCATTTCAGTCAAGTTATGCATGCAAAATGCACAATCCTTAGAGTGTGTATAAAAATTCACAGAGAAAGCTGAACACAAAGTAATTTTATGTACAGCAAACTTATTTGCATGCTCACCCTTGATAAACCATGCTTATAATTTTTATTTTGTTTATATTTACTGTTAACTTATCAGCATTTTAAATTTATGTTATTGTCTTCTCTTTCTTGATAAATATAAAATAAATGACTAGTTTCTTTTCACTAGGACAAGCCATTCAAGGAAACGCCCTGTTCTTTCTTTCTTAAAGACTATCTTGTCACAAGGAAGTTTAAGATCCCAGTATGACAGTGTCACCAGCCCTCCCATCACCACTTCAGTGACCACAGGAGTATTGTGACAGCTAAGAAAACAGACTACGTTATTGCAGAATCTCCTGGCCTATACTGACAACCAGTTTTATTTCTTCCACTAAATGTAATGAACTAATTTGTGTGTGTGTGTGTGTGTGTGTGTGTGTGTGTGTGTGTGTGTGTGTGTGTGTTGGGAATTTTCACTGGGTGAGGAAAAGGAGAGAAAAGGGAAGGGAAATGTAAACTAGCAACTGGTTAATTAAAATAAAAATGATGTCAATCCCTTTTCCCTGGAAATATGTACTCCATCCTGCTCCAGTTGTGGGGAGTGAAGATCCCTGATAAGGCTGGGAGATCGCGTGGAGGTTAGTTGAAGGCTTGCCATGTGTAACCAAGCGGGAGGCGACTGTGGTAAGACCAGACAGGAGAGAAATAACTCATGCGCTGTCTGTCGTGATGATTATGCGTTGCTGTTTTATGCGACCGCTTTCTTTGTCATGCTCGAATTATGGGAGTCTGATCTTGCTTCATGCCTTTTCACCCAGACGATGTTTTTCGATCACGTCTATCAGACATCTATTCATCAAAGTCAGCATTTACAGTTCCAGCTCAACAGAGGCTGCGGTGAGTCTTGCGAGATCCCAGAAGATGTAGAATGCACGCAGGGCCATGACATACACCGGCATTCACAGGGCTGTCCAAATTTCACAGTGTCCACCGCAAAGTGTCATAAGACTTTCTACCTGTGACCCACTTTATCACATGGTGTCAGTGGGAGCTCTTACATGTTAATTTGGTAAAAACAGAAAATACAATTCGCAAGAAGACAGAATGGTACAAAATACTTCCAAAAGTTTTATAGGGTATTTAAATGGGGAGGGGGGGCGCTTTTGGCTTTTCCTTAGGTGCTACGGAGAAAGAGAGGAGACATGGAGGCAGGAAGTGTCCAGTACACTATGTAGAGTATTATGATTAAAACCTCTTAAGTAAACTGTGCTGCGGGCTATCCTTTACATGTTGTTGTTTTGGAATCTCAAAACGCTTTGAAATTTGAAAACTCAAACTACCGGACTATGACACCCCAGAGAAGCAGCAGCACACTAGAGGAAACATGGCCCAATGAGAATCAACAATGATTCTGCCTAAGATGGATGTGAACTGTCAAAAGAAAGGTCTTGCGCAGACAAGCTTCAACCAGTCCAGACCTTTGTAACCCTTCTGCTTTTCTTGTTCTCTGACAGCTCCCCAGAGTTTCATTCCTGGTAGCTGAGCCCCTCACCAGTTGTTTTTAACATCCTGCCTACCAGTGCTTCTTTGCAAGGCCTTTGTCTTTTCAAGGTTTTCATAGCACCCTCACTTGTGATAAGAATACTTAACGCTGTTGCTTGAAACTATCTACTTTTTTTTTTTTTTTTTTTAAAGATAGTGTCTCTAAATGACCTGGAACTTGCCAAATAAGCTAGACTGGCTGCCTAGGAAGCCCAGGATCTGTCTATTTCTTGCACTGGAATCATAAGCATCCATGATATAACACTTGGCTTTTTTTTAACATAGGCTTTAGAGGCTTGAACTCGGATCCTTACACTTGCCAGGCAAGCACTTTATGAACTGAGACATCTTCCTAGCCATCAGACACATTGTTTTTTCCCAGTGAAAGCCGGATATTGCTACAAGCAGGTGGAGGAACACTTGGAGACTTGGGGATATGAAACTCATCATCGTGTACTGTGTATTTTCTCCCTCGAGAAAGACATTTCATAGCCGCTGGATCAAAGGCACAGAATGAACGTGTTGTTGAAAACAATGAGAAAACATGGCTGGTAGAGTAGAACCATGGAGCTAGTGTGACTACTCCAGGGCCTCAGTGCTGAAAAGTTAGCAACTGACTTTCTTGTGAAGAAGTTCTTCCCTTAATAAAGGAGATGGCATTTAAGGGGAGGCTGCTGTTACAAGTAACACCCCAGTCTTTCTCTGACAGTTTCAGTTTTTCTTCACTTACAGAATAATTTTTTTTTATTCTTTTGGTTCACAAAAGGAAGTAAGAAGTCACTGATGTCTGTGTTAACTTTTGGTCAGTTTGAGACATAAAAACTTTCAATTGTCCATTCAATTATTCAATTATTAGTTCTGCAGTGAGCATTGACCACGTATCTATTATCTGAAGCTGCTTAATTGTCTCAGTGTCTGATCTCACCTTCTGATTAGTCCTAGAACTCTTTGAATTTCCAGACATCAGCCTCCTGACTAGACCCTTAATGTTGGGTATGGATCCCATTCCTGGGCCATCCTTAGAAAAGAGCTTTCTTGCTCTCCACCATTTCTCTTACCCAGAAGGAAGAAAGCAGAGAGGATTCTAGTGAGCTTGCTTCAACCTGAGGTGAGGGTAATCCTAACAGTCATGGAAGAGATCAGATTTATTTCATAAGCAATAATTCTGAAGGTCTATGACTTTATGGAGCTCGGATACCTACCCACTTTGACCTTCCAGCTCCCACTGAGCCTGCTCCAAGGAAGAACAAAACTTCCATCATGTTTGGACAACTGTGTTTGGGGAGTCTCTATGTCTAGACCCTACTGCATAAACTATCACCAATGGATTTAAAGTGGAAATTTGTGTAAACGACTTAATGGAATATTGATTTACATATAAAATAATTTCACCTTGTACCTTCACAATATCAGGTTTTATCTGTACCTCATTAATGCCCATGTCCATGGGTATGAATTCTAGTTTTCTAGCAATAGTTTGCTCTCAGAGACCATTGACATACTAGTTTGTACTGACACTGCTTTTCTTCCTGAGCTGATCCTGTATCATGTAGCCTGTTTCTGATGACATTAAACCTTCCTTTCAGCTTCCTTCATGTCATGTGATATCATTGTTCATTTGGCTATAGATTCTACTTGTGACTTCAAAACAGGGGCAATAATCTTACTAATTTTCCTCTTTCCATGATATCTAGGGAAGTTTATCATATATTAACAAGCTCTCAGTAACCCAATATACAATTGTGGGATATTCATTAGGTATATTCTTACTCTGTTTACTTAGTAGGCTCAAATAGGTATTTTTTCTAATTAAAAAAAAAATGCTCATAGTCACTCTTTTCCTAGTGACCAAAGAGAAGAGTAATTGCTGTTTTATAGATTGCAAGAGAAGGGTCTCTTGTATCTATTTTTTTTCCAATTAGAAAATTCTCACTGGCTTTGAAGATATATGCCAGGAAAGCAACTGTTGTTACTATAAAATAATTATGATTGCAATAACTGGTTTAGAAGAAATCTTAGCCACTCTTGTTTTATTTTCCTCATAATAGAGCCGTAGTCTGTGTCAGCCTGATGTTTTCAGGACCTGGTGTATATTTTTACTTCCCTCCATGAATCTTTCATCCTTTTACTGACATTTATTCTTTTTATGCAATTATCCTGCAGAGAAAGCTCCGGTCAGGCGAATTGGCTGTTGTCTGCCTCTGAAGAGACAATCATATCTTGCCACTTAGCTTCCAAGTTCTTGATCAGGAACCCTCAGGCCCATTTTTAAGGAGGTTTCAATCTGGTTGCTCCTCAATGTCTCCCAAAATGTCCAAAATGAAATTACACAATGGGCAAGAGCAATTTACTAAAGACTCAGGAGCAATAAATCTGAAGCTTTTGTTCGGCCTCCGTGCCTTTCAAGCCTTGTGGCAGAAAATTAAGCCGCAAGAGCTTTGACAAATTAGATATTCCTCCATCTAATTGTGCATGTTTAAGCTTATCACACTGAATCGAAGCATTGTAACAGACTGCTACGCCAGCAAGGCCTTGTTTAATCGGCAAAATGCCATTTAATAGCAATTTATCACCCAACTCAAATGTCATATTAAGGTCATAGAAATTTGAAAGCTAGAAGAAAGGATGCTAAAAAAAAAATCACCTGATAACAGAGGAAAAGAGCTGAGGCAAGGGAGGTTTTGAACATTGTGTTTTGTGTGAGCCTGGGTAGAACATCTAATAAGAATCCAGACTTTTAATAAAATTAAACTGGCAGTTGAATTCACTTGCTTCAAAAGAAAAATCCACTTTTGAAGGGATTATGTTTGTAAATAGGAAAATGCTGTCCATAGAGTACTTGGAACTGGTTGTTTATGTTAGATCTGTGGTCCTTATTTGAATTATTCTTTTTTTTTCTGGCATTTTTTTCTTACTTTTTTTCATTGTAGTTTGTGTGGGAGGCTGTTTTGTCTGCACGTGGGCATATGCACCACATTCATGCTTCCCTGAGTTAGTGTCCTCTCTGACCTGTGGAAGATGTGATTCAGTTTTCTAGCCCATTCTGTCCCCTAAGCCAGACTGTGTGCAAAATCATTTAGCTCTTAATTGAAGAGGTGGGAATTGTTAAAATAATAAATGGAAAATAAGTATCATAATGCCAAATTTTACTTAAGAATCAAAATAGCATATTCATAGTAAGTAAGTTATGGAACCATCACTAGGGGTCCCACAACAAAGGAATGGGTAAAGAAAATATCATATTGGAACATAGGGCTCTAAACAAGATGTTGTTATGAAATCCCTCCTCTCAGAGCTCAGGAAACCCCCTGGAGGAGGAGGCAGAGGGAGTGTGGGAGACAGAGGGGATGGGGGATACCAGGAGAACAAGACCCTCTAAATCAACTGAGCAAAGCTCACATGAGCTCACTGAGACTGAAGCAGTTGCATGGGGGGCCTGTGTGGGTCTGCGCCAGCTTCTCAGCATATGCACCACAGCTTTCTGTCCAGTATTTTTGTGAGACTCCTGAACATGTAAAGGAGTGGGTTTCTGACTCTTGCTCCTTCTCTTGGGGCTCTTTGATTTTTCTGTTGGCTCATTTTGCCCAACTTTGATATGATGGCTTTCGTTTTGTCTCGTTATATTTGATTTGTTTGTTTGTTGCTATATCCTAGAAGCCTGCTCCTTTCTAATGAGAGACAGAAAGGAACCGGATCAGGATGGGAGAGGAAGTGGGGAGGAACTGGGAGGAATACAGGCAGGGGAAACTGTATTCAGATTATATTGTATGAGAAAAGAGTATGTTTAATAAAATGAGAAAATAAACAAAGAAAAAGAAAATGTGGTATAGATACACAATGAAGTCTTCAGTTATGCTATGTTATTTATTTAAAAAATGGATGAACCTAGGTATATTTATACTAAATGAATTGAGTCAATCTCAGAAAACAAATTAAGTGTTTTCTCTCTCTTGGAGTTACTAGATTTTATATTGCAATAATAAAATCATGACCATATATAGGACAGAAGATTAGAAATGAAACTGTCTTGGGGAACAAATGAGAGAGAGAGAGAGAGAGAGAGAGAGAGAGAGAGAGAGAGAGAGAGAGAGAAGAAAGGTTGGGTGGGTTGGAGGGTATGCCTAACATATGATATATACTTAATAGGAAAATCCTACAAAAACCAGCAAAAAGAAAGAACAATTGATATTCAACTTCTAGAAAGGCAGAAGTGGCACTGTTCAGTATGGAGAAGAGGATTGTAAGATAGAATTTAAGAAGTAACTGCTATGGACCCAATGAGGCTCCCTTAGATCGCAGCATGAAGGGCGGAGGGTAACTAAATGGTTTCTAAAGAGTTGGGCTTGTTGAGTATTTGGGAAAGTCTGTGGCTTTTCCTTCTCTGGAGGGCCATGATAATAAGGTAGGGTTTTCTCTGAAGTCTCAGATAAGTGCAAGACTGGAGGAGACAGATTAAGATAGCAGCCCCAATAGCAGCCCTTCCTCAGATACTTTGAGAGCCTCTGAAAGTTGGTGACAAGGTGGGACGAGACACCAGTCCTCATAAACATAGTAGATGTCTATCTGAAGCCATCTCTGATTTTTCTCTAAGATGTTAATGACAATCTCCCTAAGCTTAATGGTCCCTTATCATCCTCTTATAAAATTCACATGTTAAAACGCAGAAAAATCTGAAAGTTCCTGAAAATATAAACAGTGTATTTTATTATTCAAAATTTTGTATTATTATATAAAAACTACCTTTTATTATAATAATCCCTTGTATGCATGTAAGTGTATTGTTAAATGTGTATCAGCATTATAGGACACAATAGCTATTCAAAACTATTTGATGAATAAGTACATATTGAATAATAAAAAGTGTCAAATGTCTGCATTTCCGTAGCTTGAGTAGACAAAAGAGCTAAAGAGTATCTGAAACCCACTGCCACCCCATTCATCCTCAAGTTGGGTCCAGTGCATCTATTTATATAATGAAGATTACCTTATTACACTTATGCATAATAAAGCTGGGATGTTTTATAAGACAGATATGGGTTAATTATCTGTACCCATAAGTTAACAAGTTTCTCTAACATTTTTGGTATTTTAAAATGCTGTGCACGATAAGCCCTTCCCACAGGCTTTAATTACTCAGTGAAGAAACATTCATTATTTGTATTAGTACAAGACAACCAAAGGAGGACACCCAACTTCATAAGTGAAAGCATTCTGTTGAAATGGAAGTTCTCCATCAAGTTAAGAGCGTGGCTTATACACATGGTGCATTGCAAAGTACATCTGAAGTGACTTCCAGCGTGGGATTTTAGATTCGTTAGACAGAATGTCCTGTCCTCCACTTTCATAGAACTCAGTTCAGCCAGATGCTTATAGCTTGAGTGGGTCACAGGTGTTTTCTGTATCTTTATATACAAGTACTAATTTTTAAATGGAAACATCTGCATTTTCGGTGGCTGTGAGCCAATCCTGGGAGAGGAAGTAGTACTCTCACAACACATGGTAGAATATCTGGGTGCAGCCAAAAATATCGCACATTTATATGCATCTCGTGTCTCCACCACATGAGGAACTTAACAGTAGAGTTAATCACTAGGAGATTTATCCTTACGACAATACTGAGGAAAAGCAATTTTAACTAGATCTTCCTATAAGGAATCTACTGTTTTCCTCTTCCTCCTCCTCTTCCTCCTCTTCCTTTTCCTCCTGATCTTCCTAAACCATCACCTTACCTTCAAACATTTTTAACCATGCCAAACATAGTTAGTTCCATCCATCCCTTCTATCTTGGTCTGGAATGTTTCTTCCCTCTCAGAGCCAGCACATGACAATTTGGCCTTTAATAATGTTTGCATATTTGCCTTCTAAGTGGCGTTGTCCTAGCTATTTCCAAAACCATGTGCATCCATTCTTCCAAACAGGACCACTTGGACTACTGCTACTTTAAAAAAGAAAAACAACAACAACAAAATCCAAATCTACTAGTACATGTATAAAAGATAGCTTAACACTTTGCAAGTATCAATACATTCCCATGTGAGATAGAAATGTTGGATGGGAATGTGAGCTTTCAAAACTATGGCTAGGACACCACATTTGTTACCACATGGAAACTGGATAAAAAGATGAGGGGAAAAGCTTGTTTGGAAACATCTTTCCAACACATTCCTGGAATTGTCCCTTTACATCTACAAAAACATACTTCAGTTCGTATAATGTTGCATGAAAATTAAAGGAACTAATCACATGTTTTTTTTCCCCCAAACTGAAATGAATAACAACAACAACAAAAAAACCCCACCTCTTCCTGTGCCACCCCATCCCCCAACTCCTTTGAATGTGCAGACGCCGTTAGAGTCAGGCAATTTAATTCTGAGTACTTTTATCACCATGAGAGGTCCCAGCCTATACCACGGAACTTGTTTTTTTATTATTTGTTTTCTTTGTAGATATAGATGATATGCCCCTATCAAATGTACAGTTTAGTGAGATGGATGACACTTTACTAGCTGGCAGTTCAAGGAAGTCTTCCCCCAGCTTGTTTACATGAACATGTTTTAGAACAGCCATTTAGCTTCCAGCCAGCTCAACCAGGCTGGCCAGCTCTAAGGGGAATAGCAGTCTGTGGGCCCCAGGTCGCTGATAAACTAAACCCCCATTTGGCAAGCAAGGAAGGGGGATGATAAGAGCTCTGATTTATGCTTTATCTGTCACTAAGTTTTCAGTCAAGTTGGGCAGCCAGCCTGAAGTGACTCTGTTCTGTTATCACCTCAGATGCCATTGGTTTCTTAAGTGAGGCAGATTCTTAGGCCACTTTTAAAAAGAACTTCGTTTCACCTCTCAAAGAAGGTTAGCCCATCAATGATGCTTTAAAGTACTCACATCTGGCTCAGTAAATTTGGGGGCTGTAAACCAGCCTACAGTGTTTTCTTCTGTGACTGATTCTTAACTGCACACACCAACTCATTGAACTGCTGTTCTCCTGCAAACATCAAGGCTGTTTTGATGTTGCGCTTACAGAAATGCTTAAATAAAAAACAATCAGATATTTATACTCTAAAATGTTGTGGTAATATGAGAATTACATACATCATTCCACTGGAATTTGCATAGAAGATTTTTTTTTTCCTGCCTACAAACAGCATGCCTTCAGATTTTGAATGAAATAAAAATTAACTTGAGTTAAATTGACTCCATGAAGAAAGAAGACAATGTCTTCAGGAAGAAAAAGTGTCAATGGATGCAATCAGAGAGCAAAATCCTGTTCAATTAGTGATGGATGCCACATCATGGCTCTGAGGGTCAATGGGAGATCAGCCAACATAAAAGTGAAGGAGTATGTCCTTATCTAGTGAGCCAACAAAAGTCAGTAAATGAAAGCTCCTTGGTACCCTTCCCCAACTTATTTCAAGTTGTTCCCCCCTGAGTTTAAATTGGCTTGTCGTTTTACAAGGATGGATGGGTATTATTTTTAAGCCTTTATTTTACAATAGAAGAATGTGAGTGTTTCACTGGTGAAATTTTCCCATGGAGAAGGGAATAGCAATGAATCATAAACAGTGTAAACACGCCGAAGCTTCTTACATATGAGAGGCTATGTCATAATATCTTCTCTCTCAGCAGTGTTTTCTTTCTAAACATCGTAAGAAATGAGGTAGAGGGAAGGGTGTGAAAGGCCATTGGAGCTATCTTTTGAAAACAATAGTAGTTTATCTCCTGTATTCTTAGTTGCATAATCTTTTTGTTATCTGACACGGACTCATAGAAACTGTATTTCCCAGAACCAATATCCTTCAATTATCACCATTCTACCTACCCTCCTCCGGGATATAATTCAGGTTCTTTGGCATGGAAACTAGATTTAGAAAGCCATTTCTGGCTTCGTTTAGACAGCCTTTTTGTAAGCAGTTTCTCAAAGCTCACAGATTCCTGAAATCTTTTGAGTATCTTATTCCTGTCCAGGAGAGCAAGGATTTCTTAAAGATCATTTCTTATGATTATTGTGTCTCCCAAAATCTAAGTCTGTCTATAGACCTAAGAGTCAAACAATAGCCTGTTGATGAGCAAGAAGCACAGGCTACTCTTTTGGTGGGGAGTGTCTTCCTAGACACAAATTTTTTATTATATTGCAAAATCGTAGCACCCTTTCCATCTCTAGATCTGGGGAAATTGTCACCCTTGTAGATTAATTTTTGTTGTATATTCACTTGAACACAGCTTTATTAAGTGTTTTAAGCTCTTAGAGTGATACATGTAACACAGTAGTCAATGCACATATTTGTTGAATAAATACACACATGCATTTATTCATAAATATAATATATTTATTATATAGATCATAAATACATATATATAATCAATTACATAATTGAATAGGGTCATTATCTACCTTAACAGGTGTCCTTTCTTTTTAATAAAGAGCTGTAGAGTCTTTCAAAACTCCCTATGAAAGGTCAATATACAACTCAACTGAATTCATGGTCTAGCTCTTAAGGTATCATTTAAATTTTTCTTTTAAATTGAATTATAGGGCTTTATAAAGAATACTTTCATTAACTCAAAGCTTATTTACAGGCTTGCAGTGTTGACTCACAGGTGAAACTTTCAGACCCTGTTTAAAGTCATGGTTGATTTTAAATTAGCCTTCTCTACACTCAGTGACTTCAATAAAATTCATTCTATGAGTTGCTATGCTGCTTAGTGTATTTACTCCATGTATGTGGGGTAACCGGGAGAAATGGACCAGCAGCTGGTGGAGGCTTCTGGAACTCAGCTTCTCAAGTTTCCTTTTGATGCACAATTAACCTTCAGTATATAGACTCAGAGGCTCTGTTCTCTACTCAGCTTGGCAGGGCTGCCACCCAGTTTCTCAATCCTTAGTCCACTTGTAAACTAGCAAGGATTTGGGAGCAAAAGCTTCAGATTCCTTTAGTTGGTAAGGGATTTGGGGCAATGACAGGTAGAAATAAACTGAATTGGACCTAAGCAAACACTTGCATTACTTTTACTCACAAATACTTAGAAGTCATATGCAAATCAGAAGTTGAACAAGTTCTTCCCAAGTACTCTGTAGATGTCACCTGACCTTTGCAGACCTTGTAGAAGTGATAGTTGTCATTCTATTTGTTTGAAAAGGATCTTTTTCATTCTTCATAAAGCAACTATCAAATACATATTTGAATACAAATGCCAGAATGATGGATACCAGTAATAGAATGTGTGCAGACACCAGACATCAATGGTGTTGACAACCTGTTACTATTTCACTAACAGACGGCATCTTTCAGAGAATGCTGTGTAAGGCTTGGAGCTGGCCCTTCTTCAGATTGCAGCATCCGCAACTGTCATCTAGGAGAATCTTGGACCATCCAATGGCTGCTATATTACCAGGAAACTTAGCAAAGACTTGCTCCTATGGAATTCGTGAATCCACATTAAGAGGCAAAGCTCTCAATTCCTTTTTATTCTGAGATGTGGAGGTGACTCCAAATTCAGCAGAGTGGCTTCAAAGGGTGCTGTGCATCTCTATGCTGTCTCAGGGTGCCTCACTGACAGTCTAACATTATTTTCATTACTATCATTTTTAAAGGAAACAATTCAGAACATGTACTCAGCTGTTGCCAATGATATTAGTCAGAAAACAACAAGAATAAGTACAGCTTCTGTCGCAATTTTGTCTAATAAATTAATACTCGACACAGAATCTCAAGCATAGATAACAATGATGTGATATTTTTTATCATGCTGTTATACTACAAAACTAGATAGAAAATCCTCCAGAAAATCCATCAGTCTGTTGCATACGTGTAGACATCCAGATATGAAAAACCTATTCTATTATCCAGATTCTAAGCACTGATTTTAAAACTGAGTTGGAAGAATAAGCAAAAGTAAAGACCACCCCCACAAAGTAGTACTGCAAAACCCTTCACTGAACTTCAATAGTGATCAACATTTCCCAGCAATTTTTTCTTAGATAACTTCCCCTAAAAATGTGTTTTCAGGGATATATATATATATATATCATGGAACCTCACCCTTCCCTAAGGGTTCATTAGCAGTTAACAGCTGTTGGAGGAAGAGGTGTCTTTTCTTCAGTGATGTAACCACTGATGATTCGCCCTTGCTCCCGCAAATAGCCTCCCACTCACACAGGGACAAAAAAACTCTAAACTTAGTGGATACACAGAGAAAAGATGCGAAAGCAAGAGAAGAGGCTTAGGAAGAGAGGTTTCAGTGAGACAGGCATGGGGTGATGGAAGGAATTGGGGCTTGCAAATGACTAAGGCTTGTTATGTAATGTATGAAAGTATCAAACAATAAAAAAAATACAAGTTTCATTTTATTTTACCTGTAAACACAATGGGCTTAAAGACTCTTATTCTTCAGTTAGTTGCCATGCCCCAGCATTAAAAAACAACAACAAATAACTACCAAATATAATCTTTGCTCGCGTTTCCAATCTCTATTCAAAGTACTGATGGACTTTAAAATGTCTGTGTACGCAGGGCTTGTTGCAACAAGGATCCAAATGACATCAATGCAATGGGGCTTTGTTGCTAGTTGGGCTTCCTTGGTCCATTTACTCCCCTGGATTGATGGAACAATTAGAAAGTTTTGCATCCTGCATTTGTTCAGTTGCTTCCCATTGCCATTTTTTGCTTCTTAGTCGGTAGACTGTGGCTGATTACATTAAATTTAGTTCTATTTATAGACGGTGCTGAAATTGTACTGTAGCTTTCTATGTGGCACCTGTCTGGTCATCCTGCTCTCACTATTACTAAGATGGATCAGCAAGGTCAGAGGTCAGCCTGCTTCACTAGTATAATGAGCCTCACACACTTTCACTTAGTTTTTTTAAGCTTCCGTTGACCAAGAGTGCATAGATCAACTATGTAGTTATGCTGAAATCTAGTTTACATGAGATATTCAAGGCCTTTTCCCGGTATTCACTGAGGCTTTTGGCAATATGCTACATATCCCAATTCTAAACATACCCAATGTAGAGTCTTTCTGGGAGAGGTGCATCATTATAAATCCATATGTTCATGGTGTGTCTTCATTTGCTGCGGTTATATTTTTTACTAAATTTTCTCATCTTCATGTTGTCTGCTCTGTCCATTTGACATGACACAATTCCTTTGTTTTTGTGTAGGTATATGTGTGTTGTGTGTATTCATATGTGCATGTACGTTTGTGTGATGTGACTCATGTGTATTTATGCACATATATCTGTGTGCGTGTGCATGTGTGTGCATGTCTGTGTGCATGCCCATGTGTGTGTGTGTGTGTGTGTGTGTGTGAGAGAGAGAGAGAGAGAGAGAGAGAGAGAGAGAGAGAGAGAGAGAGAGAGAGATTGGTGTTAAGTGTTTCCTTAATTGTTCTTCACTCTATTTATTGAGATAGGGTCACTCACTTGAATCCAGAGCCTGAAGATTTGACTAGTCCATTTAGACTGCTTGCCCAGGGATGCCCTGTGTCTGTTTCTTGGGTTATGGGATTATGAATTGGCTGCTAAATCTGCTTATTTTTTGTGTGGGTGCTGGGGATCTGAACTTAGGTACTCATGTTTGTCCCATAATTGAATCATATTCCCAGCCCTGACATAATCCTTCTTAAAATAAATTTCTTAATTTATAGCACACTATTATTTCCCGGACTAATCTCAACATTTTTGGAACCTAATATCACTCATTTCTCTAAAGAATTCATGATATTGATAGGAAATCCATCCATGAGAATCTTCTTTATTTTCTATGAAATGCTGCTCTTTGATAATATGGATGTGATAATAACACACATTTTTTCAAATTCTTGGAAGCATTTTCAAGCCTTAAAATGAGCATCTTCAAGTTCAAGAAAACTTTTATATGCTTCCAGATAGCATGCATGCTTTCATCTCATACCTTTGTAGATTTTATTGCCATTAATGCTTTTCTGAGCAGGAGATACATACTCTTATCACTAACAGCAATCTCAAAATTAAGCATAACATATAATAAAGGATGATACTTTTAATTATATAATACTTTTCTTATATTATGTATTTTAAAAATAATTTGTAAACTTAATTTTCTTAAGCTAGCATTTCTATTATGGAAGATTATTCAGTGCTGAGATCTGAAATGTGTATTTGAAGCAATGTTTCAGTTATAGTCCAGAAAAATCAAATGTATTTCTCCAAAGCGGAGTTAGAATTCCTTTCCACTGCAGCACAGGGTGTCCCCCACCTTACTCTGGGGGTGTATATACTCTTTGCTTCCTTAAAACAACAACAAAAACCCCTAAAGGTGCTGCAAGGAAGATTATACACAAGGAAGGGTATCTCCCATGAGTGGTCTGAACATCTTTGCTCATTCTATGCTAAGAAAGATGCGCCTGCACCAAAGGAAGACTTTCTCAGTTTAGCTGTTCAGTGTCAGAAAAACCTTTGGGCCTGGCCCATAAAACCTCTCCTCTGTCCATTCTTTCAAAACAGTGCAGTGCCTCAGACAAGCAATTCGGGAAGTACTAGTATAGTTAGAATCTTCCTAAACTCCTAAATTCTACTCACTGCCGATGTGTAGAGCTCAATGTTCCAGTTAACTAGTCTTGTATTTTTCTTTTGTTCTTGTTTGATTATTTGAGCCCTAGTAGGTGCATTTTGAAAATCAATGGTACTTAGGACCTTGGGAGTCTGGGGAATATTATTTTGGAGTAAAATGAGTAAAGGATATCTTAGGCATACTTAATATTAAATGCTACCATTGGATAAAAATTGAGCCCCAAAAGAGAATGAACAAGCAACCATCTCCAGTTTTTCTACATGCATAAGTCTCAGTGATACTGACTGATCTAACACTGATATTGGCTCGTGGTGTTGTCTCATGATTTTGTTCTCTCTCCCTCTCCCTCTCCCTCTCCCTCCCCCTCCCCCTCCCCCTCCCTCTCTTTCTCTCTCTTTCTCTCGCACATGCGCTCGCGTGTGCGCGCACGTTTCCCTTTGAAAATGAAGTATACAGGTAATTTGTTTTTAGATTTCACATGAAGTACTTCCATTATCAAATGATCATTTGGAAATGCTTGTCAAATTAGAGGAAGCTTGTTGTTGATTTTTTTTTATGGGATAATAGCCTTTCTTTAACACACTGTGTACCGGACACAGTTCCAAGCATTTCACATAGGCCAAGCCACAACTTCCAACAAAGATACCGTTATCAGCCTCACTTCATAGATAAGAATAATGGGATGCCTAGAGGTTAAGTACCTCACCCAGAGTCACACAATTAGAGACAGAACTGGGATTTGAACCCAAGCACCGTGGCTCCCACTAATCTCAGAGCCAGTGAAACTTAGCTTTGTATATAATTGGCTTTGGGGAGCTGGAGCACTGAGACATTGGAAGAGCCTGGGTTTCCTAGTGTCTGTAGCTTAATCTTGGATCTGTGATGATAGTATAAAGCCATTCGAAGGTGTGGTGTGTGATAATGCTCAGCAATGCTAAAGTAAGCAAGGCGACACAGTTGATCAATGAAATTAATACTTAGGTTATACTTGAAGGTAAAGAAGGTGGAAAAAAATATTACTGTGATGTGCCTGCAATCTGTTCCAGCTGAAGTTTCTCAAATAGAAGAAATTAGAAGTATAAATCCAAAGAATGACATCCATTAGCATGCTTTAGAATCTGGACAGATCACAATGCAGAAACACTTGAAGCCAAATCAAGAATACTGTACTATACTTGACCTCCACAAAAAAAAAAAAAAGTGGATCTACTACAAAATGCTGGAATTAAAGTAAGAAGTCTACTGGATCAGAAACAGTGATGATAGAAGAGAACGGTGTATAGTGTGGTCTTTCTTGCCCATAGATCCTGTGCTTAAATACAGTGGTACAGACTCTTCCTTGGGATCCAGGCCCTGTTGATTACAAATGTCATATGATTTGGAGGCACTGAAAATACCTACTGTGGGCTAGGTGGAGACCACCAACCTCCAGAAAGGCTCAGCACCCGGTCTGTGATGGTGAAAGGTCACAGGCTCACCTCACAACACTGACTCAGGTCTGTTTCTTATTACCAGATAATTTTCAGAAGGGAACCAGGCTTGGGCCTGATTATCCAGTAGCAGGACAGAAGAGAGGGAGAGTCGGGAGGAGCAGATATCCTCTGTGCTGTGTAACTCCACAGCGACTGAGGGAGCGAATCACATGTGTGTCGCCAAGAGGATCATGATGCTCCCGTTGCTGTCCCAGTGCGGTGTTTACCCCTCCACCCCGCGCTGCTTCTCAGACGACGTGGTTTTCTTATGAGGAGGCAGGAGAATGGAGAATCTGCCTATAGGAGAGGCCGTGAGTTCTCAGACTGCATCTGACCGAGCCTTTGACAGGCCCAGTCCCCAAAGAGCAGAGGTGAAAAGCACATTCATGTACCCGAGGTGAAAGACCACCATTAAAAATAAATAAGAAAGCCCAAATGTGTAAATCCGATATAAGCCAAACCATATGGCGTCAAATGAAAACATTTCTTCCTGTACTTTTGGTAATATGGTTTCTTACCAGATTTTATGTACGGGGAAGTATCAACACAGCTGTTACCATGCCCTGGCTCCCCTGGTAGACGGTAGTGACGCTGTGAGCAGTTCAGGGATACGCTCACTGAGTAGCTATGTGTACATAAAGAATGTCGTGCATGCAGAAGAAGTGTTAAAATCCCGGATAACACCTCATACGTTATTGGCCTTCCATGGTGAACAAAGTCATTTTTCAAGCAAGTCATAAAGTAGCCTCAAAAACAAGCGTTTCAGTGTTTGCTCCAAATGAGGCAGTGGTCGGGGGGACTGCCGTTCATCTGACATCATTCCTGACGCAGTCAGCACCGGTTTGGTATCTGATTAGAGCCCCCGCCACCGTGGTGCCAGACTTACTGCTTTAAGTGGGGTGGCTGAAGGAAATTAATGTGTCAGAGTACCCTGAAGGTGAGAGTGTCTACTTCAAGTTTCTTTCAGAGAGCTTCAGCTGGAACTGCCCTTGATTCTTTCTGAGAGAGTCTTTTGAAGCTATTTCTGGAGCTGGGTAATACAGGTAGAGATGAGCTACCGACAGAAAACACATCTAGCGCAAACAGTGTAGGCGAATCTACCCTGAAGGATGCAGATACGTAACATCTTTGGGCCAATGTGGAAACATCATTGACTCTGTTAAAGGCTGCCGAGGGATCTCCTGGGATGACAAACTGTCTTGGTTACATCATTGACCTTGTTCAGGAGTAGCATATTACTTGTTTCACTTTCTTTTTTTTTTAAAGGAAATATTGTTCTTCATGGATGCACAGGAGAATTGATGAGAACATGGTTATCACGTGCTTGCAGACTTGTGAATGGATGGATGCTATGTAAATAAAGGTATTTCTTCTGTCATGCATGGTTTCATTTCCCTTCCACTTCTGGTTACCTACACAAAATTTATCACAACTTCTAATCTTTTTAGTTTCCTCTATCCAGACAAACTACTGGGTCTGTGAATGGAAGATTCGATGACAAATCTTTTCTTTATATAATTAATGGGAAGCACACAAAAGAACTCCGTAGCCTTAAAACTAAACAAAACCATCTCTCTCTCTCTCTCTCTCTCTCTCTCTCTCTCTCTCTCTCTCTCTCTCTCTCCTATTTGTTTGAGTCAATACAGATGGGAACACATCAGGAAGATCTGATCTTGAATTCTGGGTCTACATAACAACTTGCATAAACATGCATGCTTTTAACTTAAGCACATATTTACATACATCTGCATGTCCCCTGCTTACTATACATAGATATGTACATAGAAAATTTTACTCAGTGTACACATGGTGACAGGCACATACACAAATTCTTGAGTATTGGAGACATACATTATATTCACTAAGCTTATCCCTTGAAGAAATTCTTAAGCTAGAGAATTTGTTTTACATGATCAACAGTTCTGCTGATAAATCAAAGCAGGCTTTTGTGATTCCCAGAAAAGACATTGCATTTTACATGTTTTATATGTCACAGAAAGCCTTTTATCCCAACATAGTGGCCAACAGCATCACTTCGGGGCCAGAAGACACAGCAGCTATGTGACCAAGGAATAAATGGTTGTCTATGCCACCTCACTTGTAGATTAAGAACAATCTAGTATCACTCAGGATAGCAGGTGGCACCATAAAAGAACTACATATTTACTTGGATTTAATGTTAAGAGGGGGAACAGAACACAACTCGAAGGGTGTTTCTGATTCTAACACAATCTCAAGTACATTCTAAAGGGGAAAATAATCCGTGGCTGATATGTAAAATTAAATTAAATTATAAAATTTAAAAAAATAAAGAAAAAAATAAAATACATTTCATGTGAATTAATGGAAATGTTAATTGATTGGTAGATCTTTACCGTGCTCATGGGAAGGATGTGTAAATGAAAACACTTCAGGTTTCCTTTGTATAAATAAAGAGAATCCTGTGTCCCACTGTCTTTCAGGTGAAATGAGACTCCTGAGCTTAAATCTTGCAGAAGATAGCAACCCACAAATCCCCAAGGTTACCCTTGTGCATCTCAAGGTTGTTTTAGGCTATTAAGAGTCTAATGATGGGCAGTTGGAAAGAGCAGCAGTAAGATGGGTAAGAAAATATCTCGATAATACAATGTAGTATCCTTTGGATATGTGCCTGGGAATGCAATAGTGGGGTTGTATGTTTGTTCTATATTAATTTTTGGGAAACTTTTATACAGATTTCCATCTTCTTGTACCAGAGATTTCATCATCTCAAGCCTAAGTTGCCATAATTATACTATGAAGCTATATTATTGTGTTTTTTTTGTATTTCACATATAACAAGTGTTGCCATCAATACCACTCTTTAGCAGTCTTAAAAATTTGATACTGTTTTCTTTGCTTATCATTATTTTAATATCCATGTTTATTGTTGCTCTTTTTACAATATCAATTAAATGAAGTTAGGATAAATTTCCACCAGCAGATAATAATGAAAATGCATTATAAAATACAACTAAAATGGAATCTTATTCAGCTATAAAGAAAACAGAAATAATGAAATTTGAGAAAAAAATAAAACAGCTGGAAAGCACTGTTCTAAGCAAGATAACCTAGAAAGACATAGGTTCTCTCTTATATACAAGTTTTAGAACTTAACTTTTAAACATGTGATTTCGACTGAAAGTAAATGTGGGCAAAACCTAAGTCACTAGAAAGGGGTCATGAGAATTGAAAAAAAGGAGGGTTTATGGAGGTTCTGCAATAGAATAAAGTAGAAGGAGGAGAACTGGAGACAAAGGGGAGGGACAGGGAGAATGAGAGAGAGGAATCAACCAAATGAAAGATGTATGAAATCCCCTATGGAAACATGCTCCTTTAGAAGCTAAGTAAGATATAAAAAGGAGGACATGATGGAAATGATGAGGAGGGATGTTTGTGTTGGGGATGGTGTGAGAGTAGGTCAGAGGATGGGATGGGGATGGATAACTAATATTGGGGAAGTTTGAAAAGTCATATGGAAATTTACTAATCTATAAGATTATGTTATATATTACATATATATTTATATATAAGATACAATTTTATATATATTTCCAATACAGAAAAAAAACATGGGTTGTCAAATAAAAAGCTCAATGCCAGGTGTGAGTTACTTTCAAGTCGCTGGTATCGCTAAGACCCCCAAAATAATACAGGCTATTAAGCTATTAGCATTGCTTTTGGATCCTCACTAGAACTTGATGTTAAGACTCTGAAGATACCACACACTTTGTTTACAGGACAATACAGGCTATTAAGCTATTAGCATTGCTTTTGGATCCTCACTAGAACTTGATGTTAAGACTCTGAAGATACCACACACTTTGTTTACTGGACGTGGAAAAACCAAGCTGGTATTGGCTAGGAAGCTTCCTCTCTCTTGGGTAGTTTTCATAGTACTGGAAGGTGCTATGTAGGCTACAGGGAGAAAAGTCATTAACAGCCTTACCCATCTGGGACCTCTGCAAATTACAGTTAAAAAAACCTGAAAAATCAGCCTGTCAAGATATGCTCATGGGTGGAAATAGGGCATGAATGTTATGGAGGTAAGCAATTGCTTTCTGATTGAATATAAGTCAGCATGACAGGACAAAACACA
Organism: Peromyscus leucopus; assembly: GCF_004664715.2. Taxonomy (NCBI): domain Eukaryota; kingdom Metazoa; phylum Chordata; class Mammalia; order Rodentia; family Cricetidae; genus Peromyscus; species Peromyscus leucopus. Next base: position 40,424,860 of record NC_051077.1, on the reverse strand, counting down.
TTCCTGGTACAGCAAATCTGACCAAGAACCCATGGCTAGAGTTCATAGACCTCAAGGGTGAACCTATTATTGTTAGTTTGTTAAATGGACACAATATATATATATCTTTAGAACATATATCCATATATATGTATATACACATATATCTATAGAAAATAGAATATATATTATATATATATATATATAATATATATATATAATGGGTATTAATGCAGCTCTCAATCCTCATTAGAGAAGCTTCTCCATATAGTGGTTGGTGGTTAACACAGAGTTTAATAACTGGTTAAATTATTATGGCGTGCTCAGACATGAATAGACATCTATATCACAACCCTTCCCAGCAAGGCTCAGGGGATAGAAAAATTGGAAGGGTCAGAGGTCAGGGAGGAGTGAGGTCAAACAGCATCTCTTGGACATGACGGGACAGAAGCTCCTATGCTCTCGCGCACAGCAGCTTGTGGTTGCTTACCCAAGATAAGCCAGGCAATACTCCAACATGGAGTTAGAAGGATACAGTAAGACCTTATCCCTAGCTCAGGAGCCACTGGCTGTTGATGGCTACTGGGGAGGGAGTTTCAGTTTTCTTCTGGGTCTGGTCCCCGAGAGAACATGCTCCTGTGGCTGGTCCTACACACATGCATATATATATATATATGGGCAGCACAAACCAGACTCAGTGGGTATAATAAAAAAAAAGACAGGCATGAAGTTGATGGATCTGGAAGGAATTAGGAGAGTTAGAGGGTGATCAAAATGCTTTGTATGAATGAATAAAATTCTCAAAAGATGAACAGGAATATTAGATTAATAGAAACAAAACTAAAATACTTTTCAAAAGCTTGATATTGTAACATAGAAAATATCAAAGGTATATTTAAGCCACTTGTATTATTAAATGGATATTTTATTAATTTTTTAAAAAATTTCAGGATATGTTTATAAACTATTTATTTGCAAAACACATTAGAAATTATTTTATAAGTTATAAAAGCACAAAATCCATGGATAATACTAATTTCATAATAAATGAATGAAACAAAAATTTACTATGTATTTCCTTGAAATTAACCTAAATATGTGTAAAAACAAAGATTATATAATACCATAATATTGCAAATAATGAAATTTAGCTGCCAAACTCATCATCTGATGGATGTTTCTGTTAGTGCCCGTCACTGACTTAAATTAAAGGTTTTGGGACAGGGAGTACCTCCAGGGTCAAAGCCTTGCTCAGTTGCTTCCTAGCTACGAGGTAGACTGGGTAAGTTAATCTCTTGCTTTACCAGCCTCAAAGGTTACAATGGTCTCAAGCACAGAGTTAAAAATCACAGTTCACCATAATTTTACAACATAGTCAGCAATCAAATCAAGCTATCATGCACGAAAATAAATTATCACAAGGGCAAAGTATGCAAGTGTGAATATTCCAACTCCCTATTTTAAAGCATCACCATTCTCAACAAATAGAATTATCTAAAACATAGAATATTCAAGTGCATTAATCATGGAAAATTATCGCTACCATTTTATCTTTTAAACCCCTCTGTGTGATAAACACACCACACTTAGTCTCTTATAAATTGAATGATTCTCAAAAATCCATTTTGGTGGGCATATTTCATTTGGCAAGCACTTGCCTGGCCATTAACAGCTTTTAGGTTTCTTGGAGATTTTTAATTATGGCAGGATAGGCAGACATGCAATGTCACACTGAGATCCAGTTATACATTAGTCAGACGGCATTGTACTTAAGATGCAAGGGCGTGTGGTGTTGAGTACTCTAGCTGATAAAGCACTCATTTTTCACCGTTAAGATCTCAAGACTAGTTGTCTTTGATTCCTCAAGTCAATCAATTTTACTGTATCAACCATCCTACCCTTATGTGATAATACAGAAGGGTCTACATACCACGCATGTTTCATCCTTTGTTGGATTTGTGATGTTGGCATCCACAAAGGGAGCATAAACAGGAAGCATTCACATGTGCTTAGGAAGCAGAAATGGCAGTCTAGCTAAATGGTTTTTGAGATTTCAATAATTGTTACCAGTTTGGGGAAGAATGAATGAGACACTCAGGGATTATTATCAGACTTTCTGTAAGGAGAGAGGTTTAGAAGAGCATGTGACAAATTCCCTGAGTGGGAGACACTAGTAAATTCAAAGAGATAGATTCATAGTCTTCAAGAACCAGGTGTCATCATCATCAGAGGGCGAGGGAGAATGCACGTGTGAGATTCTGGGCACTTAACAAAATAGGAGAAGGAGAGAAGGCCTGGTGACATGCATTAGTTTTACAGCAAAGTCATAGAGCTGTTCTCCAGCTTTGGATATGGCATTCCCAATCACAGGCTCTACACCTAGGCTTCAGAGAGACAGCGTCTATCCCCAAGAAGGTCTAAGTTGGCTCACTGATAAGCTGAACTCTCCGCCATGCCTGGGAAATAAAAAGAGAGAGCACAGGCAGAAGCATGAGAAAGTTGATTGTCTTCAGGGAGCATAAATGAGCTAGCTGGAACATTTTTGGAAAAGGGTATTATCTAGGGCAAAATCCCATGAGATTCTGGGTTTAGACAGGAGATTCACTGTATTATTATGGTGATAAATTTATTCTCACAAAAATTTCACCAATTACCCACACTACAATTTTGAACATACAGGGAAAAGGTATAGTTTATTTTGTCTATAATGGGATTTTTGTGTCCTTCCTGGGAACTGGGGAACAAAGAAAGGATATTTTTTACACCCCACTCAAATCTCAGTGGAAATATTTCTCATGTAGGCTGTCCTGGACCACTTTGAAACATAACCATATCAAAACTAACTTATCTGTATTTTTGTATCAAGCAGAAGCTTTGACACTCAGCTGTCTTGGCAGGCTATGTTGTACCTGAGAAATGGCCCGAGTGGCATCTAAAAGTGACCACAGTAGGCATAGGATGTAGATAACTTGTCTGTAATTGATCTATTACTGGACCTGCTAGGGAAAAAGTGAAGCCTGCCACAGAAGAAGCAGGAACCTTGATGGAGTATGTAGCCCTAGATTTTGCTGGATCTCCTCATCTGAGCCCCTTTGCTCCTTGATCATGGGAAAGACCAGAAGTTGTCATCTTGTCACCATTTTAGAAAGGGGATGGAGTTGACACGCAGGCTGACCCAGCAACACTGAAGCAAACTTGTTCTCAGAATGCGCAAATAAACACAATGAATGCTGGGTTAGTTGCTTTTGCGTTGCTGTGACCACCGTACATTACCAAAACAAACCAAACCAAACCAACAAACAAAAAACCTTAAGGGAGGAAGAATTTATTTTGGCTCCCAGTTTTAGAGTGTTTCAGTCCATTGTGGTGGGGAAGGGATGATGGGGCAGCTCAATTCAGGTTGGTAGGAGAGTGTGGTGGGCTCTGCTCACATCACTACAGACCAAGAAGCAAAGAGCAAGTCTGGAACCAGGAACTGAGTATGACTTTCAATGTCTTGTCTCCCTAGTGACTTCTACTAGGTAGGCATCAGGTCCTCTTGAAACACCACTGCCCTGGGAAACAAGCGTTCTAAACACTAGCCAACGTGATTCAAGCTGTAACAAAGGTTATCTTGGGCTAACTCCTAAAATGACATATTGAAGGGTTCACAACACGCCCCCACAGTCGCATATACCAGACGGACACTTCCGCCTAGCCAATTCCAGTCAGGATAGGCATTTCCGGGTCAGGGCGTCTCTCGTAACCAGGATACCCGGCGAACCTGGACACCTCCGCCTAGCCAGTTCCAGGTCAAGATAGCCATTTCCGGGTCAAGGCGTCTCGAGTAACCAGGATCCATGATGTTTCATGGCCACGTAAGCGCGCAACGTGACCATGTGATCTACGCACACATGTGGAGTAGTGACATGACCTGGCCACACCCCCAGCCGGTTTTAAAGCGGAGCGCCATCCTGGTTCTCTCTCTCTTCTTCTCCACGCACGTGTCTCTCCCACAGGCCTGCGCACTCTCTATCCCTTTATCTCTAATAAAACTCTTATAAGTGGATTCTGTCATGTTTCGTGACACTTCCTTGCAGGGTAAGAACACAATGCAGCTAAATAACTAACACATATCCCTTCAATTTATGGAACAGAATATTGAGCTAAGAAATTGTGCCTGCATTAAGGCCATAACATAGAGTTCCATTTCACCCTCTCTTTATCTAAATGGAGTCTCCATCTATTTATACACAGTATTTGGGTTAAGAAGGTTGCTTTTTAAATATAATTCAAGTAGTGCAGACTTTGTAAAGAATATTATATGAACTTCTTGGACTGAGCTAAAGGCCATAAAAATCATGGGAGATATGCTTTGCTAAGGTATTGGATCCTACTTTTACTCCCACTTTTATCTAAGAGATAAGGGATTAGTTGGCATAATATAGTGATATCATTGTATTTTAAATCATTTTAATCTAAGCTTGGTAATTCTTGTCATTTTGTCCTTTAAAAATCTGTGTGGTTTTACCTCTTAGGATTCTAATTATCATCTGGTGCAGGGAAGAAACTTATCGAATCCAGAAGCTGGGCAAGTTTTCAAAGCTCCATCTCTTCCATGCCTTTCAGGTGATTATAATAACACCCAGCTAAGTGACAAGTAGAAGATACAGGTTTTAGAGGTGGGAGTGATGTGACCCAAACAGACACGATTATGTTTTTTGCATTCATTGTGAGATACCAGAGACATAAAATGGGAATCCGAGTCCTCTGGAAGAGCAAACAGTGCTCTTGACTACCAAGCCCATCTCTCCAGCCCACCAGAGACACAAAGCAGAATAGAGACATTCATTTCCAAAAAAACCTTTCTCTGATATTTGATACCATTAATATTTTCCCACTAAAGAAACTACTAAGCAAAGCCACCCCACTAAAGAGTGCATTGCCCTACATCACACTATTCATGTTTGAAACTCTCTCTCTCTCTCTCTCTCTCTCTCTCTCTCTCTCTCTCTCTCTCTCTCTCTCTCTCTCTCTCTCTCTCTCTCTCTCTCTCTCTTAGCACATTGCTAACAAAATAACTATGACAAGTTGTAGACTCAGAACTGAAAAGGCTTACGAGAAACCCTGGGGCATTTTGCTTACCTGTTGCTTCCTTCTATGGCGATTTGAATCAGGTGGCAAAAGGACATTTGATTATGCTAAATTTCTGCCCTCAGGTTAATGGGTAATGAGGAAATTACACGATAGTGTCAGGAATGCCCACCCCCACTGTGTACAAAAGGTGCCAAAACACCAATAACCAAGTGTGCGGTGAGGGTCACAGAGACTCTATCTGGCTTCTTGGTGGGCAGATCATAAACTCTTAATCAGTGCTACTTGGGCTGGGAAAGCCTCATAATTTATCCCCACAGTTTTTTTTTTCCCCAGCACCCCATCAATATACAGCCCAGGGCTTGAAACATTTTCACAAGCTAATCCCAAGGTTTTTCTTTCCTTTGCTTCCAGGAGTCTAATTATTTTAGACCTCCAAGGCAGCTCATCCTTTTTCATCTTGACCAAAGGAAACAACAAAAACTACACACAAATTGAACATCTTTAAAGCAATAGGCCCTTCAGATGATCTGGAATTGGGAAGTGACATCAAGTCGGTGAACTGTCACAGAGTGGAGTTTGGAGGCATGATGGTCTTTAGAATCAGTTTATAGAATTTCACATCCACCTAAGCTATCATTAAATAGAAGTAACAAACAAACAAACCCCAAAAACTTTGGGGCTGTAGAGTTAGTTCATCAGTGAAGGGTACTTGCTGTTCTTGCAGAGGGCTGGAGTTCAGTTCCCAGCACCCACATGGGTAACTCACAACTGCCTAGAACTCCAGCTCCAGGAGATCTGACACACTTTTCAAGTATTTACAGAACCTGCACTCAATGTCCACAGACTCACACACAGATACACAATTAAAAAAGATATGTGGTATCAGTTTTTTTCATATTTAAAAAACATTTCCTTTCATCATTTATATACCTTTGGCCTTGGTGTTCCAGAGAAAACTCCAGTATTTGAGTCACTAATGAACAGTATAATGTGTGCAAGCTTTATTTTAATATGCCTCTACCAAGTTTTGTCTAGATTTATTGTGATTTATTTCAATATCTCTGGTATTCAGTAAGTTAGGACCATTCAGTTACACACTGTCTGTGAAGGGGAGCCAGAATAATCCATTGTATTGTTCTTGTACAGAATCCATGCACATTGTTTCTCTCTCCATCCTAAATGGAAAAGAACAGCCTTCCTTCTTTGACAATTGTATCTAACCCTGTTAGTTAAATAATTAGCCTTCTCACCACATCTTGAGCAGTTGTGAATTCAGATCTGATACAATTCACATCAGAGCATTAGTAGAGGAAAAATTATTTGTTTAAAAAATAAGGATGGGCAGTTGTCTGGCTGGGTATATGGCTCAGTTGGTAGAGTATGTACAAAGCATATATATCTTATATTTACACACACACACATATATACGTACACAAACACACACACATATATATACATATACACACACATACATACATATACATACAAACACACACACACACACACACACACACACAGAGCGTAGCACAAAGCTCTGAGAATGATCTCCAGCACCGTGTAAAAAGAGGCATAGTAACTCCAACCTATAACCTCAGTACTCGAGCTGGAAGCCAGAGGGATCAAAAATTCAAGGTTGTCCTTCTCACTATAACAAGTGTGAAGCTAGCCTGGGCTATGTAAGTCCTAGTGCCATACACACAAAACAACAACAACAATAACAACAAACAAAACAACAAAACCAGCAAAAAACCCCAAATTCAAAATATGAAAACCAAAACACACAAAATAAGTAGTCCACTGGGTACAGCAGCTTGAACCTATAATCTCAGTATCAGAGTCTTAGAAACTGGAGCATCCCAAATTCAAGACCACCCTCAGTTACACAGAGTTTGATCAAACAGATACCAAAAGGTAGGTCCTTATAACTTCCCAACGCTTTCACTTCTCTCCTTCTGGATTCCATTTTTATCTCCACCAACTTACCAGCTCAGCATAAAAGATAATGGTGGCAAAACTAGACAGGAAAAGACTGTGAATGAATGTCATGGCACATGGCACCTGTCTAGATGGAGTCTTGTCTAGGTTCCCTGTTGAACATGGGCTCTAAATGGCACCCGACGGGAGCAAATGCAGCTGTGGAAGGTGCCAGATCCCTGTGCTGATGCTCTGCCGTCCTGTCAACGTTACCTCTTGTTGAGACGCTATTTGTATTTTAGGCATGGGATATTTTAGTCAGAGGTAAAAAGGCATTCAGCGTCAACTCTCCCAGTCGTAGTTGAAGGATTTTTATTTCACACTCAGGACTTTCAATGAAAAACCATGTTGTTTTTAAAGAAATATAGTGTAGGTGGCACATAAATTTTCACACATACTGTGTTAAGGAGTTTAAAGCTTATTCCTGCTCAGCTTCTTTAAAAAAGAAAGGAGATCTCTTCTATTTCCCTTTCGCAGAGAAATCCTGGGGTTGGGAGGGATGAGAATATGGGGATTTGAGGGAGTAGGTTGGGTGGGCTGGGTACAGGAGGCAGTTTGGGGATGGAAAGGGGGGCTAGGGAGAAAGCCAGTGCCAGGGAAACTCCCAGGAATTCACAAGGATGACCGAAGTTAAGACCTCTAGCAATAGTGGAGACAGTGACTGAACTGGCCATCTACTGTAATCAGATTGTTAACTACTCTAATTGTCATCAGAGAGCCTTTGTCTAGTAACTGATAGAAGAAGATACAGAGATCCATAGCCATGCACTGGGCAGAGCTCTGAGAGTCCTCCTGAAGAAGAGGAGGGATTATAGGAGCCAGTGGTGTCATGCTGGGGACCCCACAGAGACAGCTGACATAAGTGTGTGGGAGTACATGGGCTCTGGATCAACAGTTAGGGAGCCTGCATAGGACCCGCCTAGGCCCTCTGCTTGTGTGTGACACTCGTGTAGCTTTGTCTGTTTGTAAGGTTGCTAGCAGTGAGACCAGGGCCTGTCTCTTTCACTTAGCTGGCTTTTGGAAACCTGCTCCCCATGCTGGTTACCTTGCCCAGCCTTAATTCAAGTGGAGGAGCTTGGTCTTGCCTCAACTTGATGCTCCATGCTTTGCTCAAGTCCACAGGAGGCCTGCCCTTTTCTGAATGGAGAGGGAGGAGGAATGGATGGGAAGGGGGTAGATAAGAGTGGGGGAGGGTGGGAGGAAAAGAGGGAGGGGAAAATGTGCTTGGTATGTAAAATAAAGGAAAAATGTTTATAAAAAAAGAGAAGAAAAAAAAAGAAGGAAAATGTAGTGATATATTGTGTACCCTAATAAACTTGCCTGGGGATCAGAGGATAGAGCCAGCCACTGGATTAGACATAGAGGCCAGGCAGTGGTGGCACACACCCTTAATCCTATCACTTGGGAGGCAGAGATCTGTCTGGATCTCTCTGAGTTCAAGACCACACTGGAAACAGAGCCAGGCAGTGATAGTACACACCTTTAATCCTAGTACTGGGAAGCACCCATGATTTAATCCCAGGAAGTGACATGGCTGAGCAAAGAAAGGTCTATAAGGCATGAGGAGACAGGAACTCACACTCTCTAGACTGAGGATTTCATAGAGGTAAGAACTTGTGGCTGGATTTCTCTAGTTCTCTGATCTTTCAGCTTTCCTCCCCAAAATCCTGCTCTGTTTTTTTTTTTTTTTTTTTTTTTTTTTTTTTTTTTTCATAAGACCATCTAAGATTCTAAAAGCAGGAAATGGAGTCATTTCACTTTGCAATTAATTACAGGTTGTGGAGTCATTTCACTTTGCAATTAATTATACATGTCAGGGGTATTGCTATTTTTAGTGTAAATGTGTAGAAAATGGGGCTTCTGTAAAGACAATCCTGATGAGAAATATAAGTTTGTATTTTTAAAGGAAAACTTAGTTGTATTTTAAAGTAGCAACTCTTTTTTTTGCTCAAATGTTTAATTTGTCTTCAAAAGGAATATAAATAATATAATAAAAAAACTGTTAATTGGAGAAATATGTTCTGATTGAATGGGTTTTGATGGCAACACCAATTCTTTGAATGACTCTTGTCTTAGGGTTGCTATTGCTGTGATGAAACACCATGACCAAAGCAACTTGTGGAAAAGGTTTTTTGGCTTACACTTCCACATCATAGCCCATCATTGAAGGAACTCAAACTGGGCAAGAAGATGGAGGGAAGAACTGATGAAGAGGCCATGGGAGAATGTTGCTTACGGGCTTGTTCCCCATGGCTTGCTCAGTCTGCTTTTGTATAGAACCCAGAACCACCTACCTAAGGATGACCCCATCTACAATGGTCTGGGCCTTCTCACATCAATCACCAATTAAGAAAATACCACACAGACTTGATCATAGTTCAATCTTATTGAGACATTTTCTCAATTAAGGCTCCAACCTCACCATTAACTCTAGCTTGTGTCAAGCTGACATAAAACTAGCCAGCACAACTTTGAAAAATTAGTAGAAATAAAGATTTATTTCTAAGAACATGATGTGTGTATTAATCATTGATGATCACCACATAATTAAAGAGGTGTATGTCATGACAGAATAATTATTTGTGGGATTCTAAGGTCTATCAAATAATTCTGTAGCTCCTCTATTTGCTTAAGAATCAAGTACAAAACATGTTTTCATGTGCTGTGTTTATTTGTAGACCTTACAATCCACATTTGTTTCAATTGCTATTTCTGATTTTCAATCGTTTTTTACCTCTGAAATAAAATCTCAGGTAACTAGAATTTTTGTGTTCTCATAAGAAACAGAGATATTAATGCATTAAAAGTCAATGACATCACTTTATAAAAAAATACAGTCCATCTTTCATTTCCTCTATGACAGTTTCGGTCTCACAGCAGAATGACCCAAAGCTGTGGTTTAGTTAACTAAAACAGATTACTAAGTTTGAATAAACTCAGTCCGTGGGGAATCTGGCAGCTAACCCAGTTATTTATGATATGTCACATACAAAATTATGCTCCAATTTTGAAACTTCACTTAACAAGCCACACTGCTGATTTCTGGAAGGGGGAAAACCCCAAGTATTTGGATATAAAAAATGTATAAAAGTAATTTGGATGTAAATATAAAAATATAAAATCTTATGGGCATAAGATTTCATGAGTTGCAAAAGACATATTGATATGATATTACTTGCCCGAGAATTTGCAATTTTAAGTAATTATAAACCAAGCAATGAAATAAAATGACCATGATTGAATTGCAAAAACTAATTTTTAAATGTTATTTGTATGACATCTTAAAAATGAACAGAATCTTATCTAAGTGTTCATTAAATTTATTATTACAGAGGCTAGATGTGGCTCAGCAGTAAGGAGTATTTGTTATTCTTGCAGAAGGACCAAGGTTCAATTCTGAGCACCCACATGGTGCTCTACCACCCTCTTCTGGTCCCTGAGAGCACATGCACACATGTGGTGAACATGCAGATACCCGGGCACACACACACACACACACACACACACACACACACACACACACACTAAGGTAAATCAGTAAATCCTTAAATTTTTTATTATTCCATCCTTTTTTCATAGTTGTTTTGCATTTATAAGTATTTCAAATTACTCCAGGGTTCAACCATTCAATTATGGAAATACTTCTGCAACACCACCAGACTGACTAGACCACTAGACTTCTGAGTAAGAGTGAATTGCAAAGTCAGTTTTGTTTACTTAGTAGCACTGGAAAAAGAAAGCACACACCCATATGGTTTTTCGTACATTTGAAATACAAGAGTGAAACTCTATACAGTGGCTCTTCACAGCTGTAGAAGTATTTTACCAATCTGGATTATTACACTTAGGTGCTGTTTGTTCTTACTTTCATCAGTGAATCAAAAACATTATTTCTGGGACCTGGAGAGATGGCTCAGCAGTTGTGATCACTGGCTGTTCTTTCAGAGGACCTGGGTTCTATTCCCAGCACCCAAATGAAACTCATAACTGTCTAAATCTCAAATTCCATGGGGTCTGACATCTTCACACAGACATGCATATGGGCAGAACACCAATGCACATAAAATAAAATTAATCATTAAAAAACATTATTTCCAACAAAATATACTTATTTTAACAGTTATAATTCATAGTTTAAATTTTAAATTAGGAACAATGTGAACCATTTCTATGAATAACATTTCTATGCTAAAATATGTATTGACACTAGAGCTAGGTATAAAAGAAATAATAAACTGTATACATTTGATTCAGTTCAGAAAGTACTCATTTTCTGTCATGCACTAAGGAGTTTTTTAAAGGGAGAATGTAAAAACAAGTGTCTGTCACCTGTTATGGAGATTCTTATAATTTTGTAGCATGGGTAGTTTTATCATAAACATTGTTTATATCTAACAACAATTGAATCCAGTAGTTGAGAAGACAACATATTGAAATTTTAGAAAAATAGTTACCTTTATGCTCAAGTTAAAATCTGTAGAGACAAAAAAGGAATTAGGGAGATGTAGGGATGGTCTAATTAGTGAGATAGAGAGATGCCAAGATCAGAGTAAGAAGTAGTTGTCCCCAGCTATTTTTTTTTCCAAATGAGTTAGAAGTCTAGGAGACTGAGGGGAAATAAGTAAAGAAAAGAAATTCAATTTTGATAAGATTTGGAGAACTAAAATGTTGTCAATTTTGTATTATAGTCAAATCTAGTAAAATTGGTTTCTATGCTATAAGTCCTGTAGATTCTAAAATACCCGAGGAATTCAGTATTTTTGCAAGATCAATCCAAACAAATATGTGTCACGTGTCTGCAATGTCAAAATTCCAGAAAACTGAGGCAAAGGGATTGCAAATTTGAGGACAGACTGAGATATTAGTATCAAACAAACAAACAAAAATGCAGACAAAAACAAAACCAAGAAACCCAGCAGCAACGACAGATAGCAATGAATAGAGAAGAGGAGAGGGAGGGTCAGGGGAGAGAGGAGGAGGAAGAGGTGGAGGATCAGAGGAGAGAGGAGGAGGAGGTGGAGGAGCAGGGTAAAGAGGAGGAGAGAGAGGAACAGGGGGAAAAGGAGGAGGAGAGGGAGAATCAAGGGAAAGAGGAGGAGGAGGAAGAAGAGGAGAAGGTGGAGGACCAGGGTAAAGAGGAAGAGGAGGAGGAGGTGGAGGAGCAGGGTAAAGAGGAGGAGGAGGAGGAGCAGGGTAAAGAGGAGGAGGAGGAGCAGGACCAGGGGGAAGAGGAGGAGGAGAGAGGACCAGGGGAAAGAGGAGGAGGAGAGAGGACCAGGGGAAAGGGGAAGAGTCAAGGGAGGGTCACAGGAAAGAGAAGGAAGAGAGGAAAGGTCAGGGGGGAGAGGAGGAGGGAGAGGAGGGGGAGGAGGGAGAGGAGGACTGAACCATTGGAATGTTCTAAGATACAGGGGACAAGCAGGAGAGGTGTTAAAAATGTGTATATAAAATAGGGTTAAAACTGTCTTCTATTCAGTAAGATAATTATTATTCAAGTCTGTATCTAAAACTTTTATATACTAAAGATGGCTGTGAAAGCTTAGCTTCCAATGTGTCATTGGAAGGTGGATTTAATTCCCCTCTTCTTGAGTTTGGTCTGAATTTATCAAGGCTTGTTCGGTAGAAATAAATAAAGCACTTAGCACAAGGCCAGTACATTGATATACACACATAAGTTTTAGTCCTTTGTTTTGTATAGGTAATTCAAACATATAATCCATATGCAAAATACAATATGCAATAACCTTAGTGGAAGAATAATATAAATTTATGGCTTTTTTCCCAACTTGCATTTTGGTGAAGATTTACACATGACATTTCATTTATGCACTTCTTATTAGAATATGCTCAAAAACAGTGTCATAGGGAGATCTACATGTGAAGATGTGGGTTTGCCTTTCCATTGCTAAGGTTTATATGAAGCATAGATTGAATACAGGGATATTGTCAGATATTCAGTCTGCAATTAATTGAATGTGACATTTCATTTTTGCCTGTGCACATTTTGTCTCCCAATGATTAAATAATTTCTTAAATAGGAAGAAGAGTCTCATTTGAACAACAGAACAAAGTAAAAGCTGTATTCACAACCTGTTGAGATTACAAGTCAAAAATCATAAAAGGCCTATAGTTTCTACTCAGTTTGCTGATTTTGGCCCACTGTGGAAGTTAAATTATATACTTATACTTTCTGCTAGGAACTACTTAAGAAATAGGAAAAAAATAGTCAGAACAAAACTATTAGTTAAATTGCTAAAGTAGAAAAATTGATTAACAGAATTAAAATTTGATTTTGAATATTCCTCCCCCCAAAATCTATGTTTTGAAGACTCTGTCCAAAAAAGGATATTCCAGAATAGAGAAAATGTGTAGGCAACTTTTATAATGATCCCCAATGACATCCTTATGATACACTTATTTAGTCTGCTCTCAATTTGAACAGAGCTGACTAGTATATACTATATGGCTAGTAGAATATTATGGAAATTATTGTAGAACTTCAATGTGTCTGAGTCATAATGGACATTGAAAGTCTTGTTTTCTTCCTCTTGAGTCATTTTGGTGGAAGCCAGCCCTTTAGTAGGGACACTTATATAGCCCTACAGGGCAGTCCATATGGTAAGACTTTTTCACTGAAAAATGTACAAATTTACTTGAAAATAAATTTTCTGGGATCAATCAAACCTTCAGAAGACTTTAGCCCCAGCTGAAAACTTGACCACAATTTTCCGAGAAACACTGAAACAGAATGTGGAGAATATCTAGCTAAGCCATTCTTGGAATTCAGACCCCACAGAAACTTTGCAGTATCTATATATTTTTTTTTTTGTTTTAAACTGATAAATTTTGGAGTAACATATATCCACAATAAATGTTGGGAGTTATTTCTCAGATGATTCTTCATCTACGACACTTGTGGTTTTTTGAATAAATGTTCTCTGTACAGTCTGGAGATGTGGATCCTCAGACATCGCGGGCTCATTATTTAAACTGTTGAGATAAACTAACCTTCTTCTCATGAAAATCTGAGGCGGGGGAAGTTGCAGTATCATTTCAAGAGAAAAATCCCTTTTTGGAGCCCAAGAGCAGCTTCCCATGCCCTGGTGATTATTAGACAGAAGAAAGAGTCTAAGATGACTGTGGATGTGGCCTACGAAGAGACAAAGACAAGCTTTACAGTAGAACTTTTATAGGTTATGCCTTTTAAAAAATCTTCTTTATTGATTCTTTGGGAGTTTCACATCATGCACCCCAATTCTGTTCACCTCCCGGTCCCCCATATCCTCCCCTTATCCATGCCATGCCCCCCACAATAAATCAAAGTATACAAGCAAGCGAACAAAAGCAAAAACAAAAACAAAAATCAAAACTAAACAAAACAACCACTTTAACAGAAAAATCTCTTTGCTTCTCCTTTCCTGAGTCTCCAACGCCTCTTCATTAGTCCTGGTGGCAATGGAGGCTTCAGTCTGCCATATAGTATACCTCTTTTTCCCATCAGTTATACTGGCAAATGTTTATTGCAATGAGTCACTGGTCTGGTTCAAGGCCTGTGGTTTCTGGAACGCCATCATCACTGGATCCTCACCAGAACTCCTCTGGGATATCCTGTGGCTGCCGTGAGTCTTTGAGATCTTGCAGGTATCCTTCCACAGGACCAGTCCCTTCACCAGCTCCAGCAGGTCCTAGATGAGGTAGATGCTAGGGTGGGTCAATCCAAGGCCCAGCTGTGGGCCTGGATGGTAGTCCCTGGTCAGTCCAAGTCCCCCAGGGACCACCCACCTCCGGCGAGGGGGTGGAGTCAGTTCCCGGCAGAGCCAGCTCTCTGGCTGTAATGTCCAGCGAACGGCAAGGCCAGCTTCCCCGGGGCCAATGAAGGGCATGACCAGCTCCGCATGGCCCTCTGATTTCATCTTACATGCTTCTTAAGGCCTTCTGAGATAACACAGGCCACAGACATTCACACGGACCCCTCCCCACCAGCTGTAGCTGGACCACGGACCTAGACTTGGCTCTTGGCAGCAGCTTGGGTCTGGTTGACGTCCTGGCTCTGAGTAGAGGGAGTAGCCGCTAAAGTGGGAATGGTTGCCACCCTAACCTTGGGCCTCTCTATGACCTTTCTTGGCAATGCAGGATCCTGACTTCGGCACAGACTCCCACCTCTGTAGAACCACAGACCTTAATATGGTCCTCGACAGTGGTTGGGTCTGGATGTCACCACTGCTCCAGTGGCAGTATAGCTCTGAGACACCAACATGGCCTTCAGTCTTGGGTGTCTGCATATCCTTCAGTGGTAACAGGAGCATCAGACATCAGCACAGACCCTGGCTGCAGTAGGACCACAGACCCTGACATGGTCATCAGCAGCAGCTCTGGCCTGGACATCACCATGACATTGCCCGGCTGTTTCCAGCGTGGCTTTGAACTCACAGAGATCCGGATGAATCTCTGCCTCTGGAATGCTAGGACTAAAGGTGTGTGTGCCACCATCTTCTGGCCTCTATATCTAGTGGCTGTTCTGTTCTCTGACCCCAGATAAGTTTATTAGGGTGCACAATATTTTGGGGAATACAGTACCACCACAGGTTATACTCCCTCACATCCCCCAAAAAACTAGCATTGTTGAGTTTTCTAATATAAATTTAACTTGGTGTCTCTGTCACTGTGCTAGTCTAAAATACTAAGATACACATCCACTGAACCGCATAGCTGATAGGATTAGCCAGAAAATAGCCATTCAAGTTGACTTCACATGTTTGTGCACATTTCTGTAATTCCATAAGTTAAGGTCAAAAGTTACAGTGTTCTCTGTTAATGGATAATGAACAGTACTTTGGCTGGTTGAGAGTAGAGGTACACACCTTTAATCCCACTACTTGGGAGGCAAGGCTGGTGGATCTCTGTAATGAATCTTTCTTTTTCCCACCAGCCAGCTCACAAATAATAACATGGAGACTTCTTATTAATTATGAAAGGCCTTTAGATGAGGCTTATTTTCAACCAGGTCTTATAAAACTTAAATTAACTCATTTTTTTAAATTAGTCTATGTTCTAACACATGGCTTCTACCCATATCCCATTTTGTGTGTCTGACTTGTCCATTCTGTATCTTGCTGACTTCTCTCCCATGTCTAGATTCATCTCCTACTTCCTCTCTCTGTCAGGAAGTTCCAGTTATATCTCCTGCCTAGCTATTGGCCATTCAGCTCTTCATTAAACCAATCACAGCAATATATCATCACAGTGTACAAATATCCCCCAACAGATTTCTGTGAGTTCAAGGCCAGCCTGGTCTACAGAGTGAGTTTCAGGATAGCTAGAGCTACATAGTGAGACTGTGTTTTGAAACAAACAAACAAACAAACATACAAGCAAACAAAGTATTTTGAATATTGAAAAAGGATGGGAGGCCTGGATATTTATAATTTTAAATTATAATTAGAAGTACTAATTATTAAACAATTTTATTATAGAGTAGGCAGCAAAATTAGGGAGTTAAATTTTGATATCTAAGTAAACAGTCTTGTATTTTGGCATTATATGCCGCATTGGAGCTGTAAGTTACTATACTGTACAGACCCTGTTGGTTCAATTTACAATAAATCTTTTGCAGTACGATAGTGGTGTATGAAGATCAAATGATACTTACACCCGTGTTCCAAAAATTATTAGTTGTCTACTTTTTGTTTATTTCAACAGTATTTGATCTGACCTGAAGTAAACTATTCCACAGATATAGGAGAACTCAGTTATAATTGGCATGTGAGGATAATACTGGGCCGTTCACACTATGATTATAGTTTCATTTGTGACTATCATTCTATACAGGCAATCATGCAGCTACATTTGGACTGAGTTGTTATGTTGTGAATGACAGGAAAAGAGGAACCCGATTATTTATTTGTTAAGTCATAGATATCAACTATACATGTCTTCAAATGAAGAAATCCTTTTATTTACTGAGTCTAGTTGCTTTATTTATGTCTTAAGCCCCCCCCCCTTTTTCCTTTAAAAATCAAATCTTTCTAACAGAAACTCTCTAGACACAGGCATTATCACTACAGGACTGTTATATTATGTGCTATATTGTTTCTGGGACAATGTGTCATTATGGTTTTGTGAACACCTTTACCAGCAGTAGAAAGTCACAGTAGAATCTTCATTCACCAAAGAGAGAGTCACTATGCCAACAGAGTGCCAGAAAGGCTTTTCCTGAGAGAACTAAGGTAATTAGCCTCCACAGGAGATAATTCCAGTTCGCAGGGGTGGCTGTTGTTTTAAGTCCTTTCTGGGAAATTTGGATTTTCCATTGATAGCAGTTTTAACATGTCACCCTGGAGCCAGAGTGAATTAAAGTGAAGAGCTACACAGTCTAAACAAACATTCCTCCCCATTATCAGAAGCCTGACAACATAATAGCATAAACTATAGTCACGTGGTCACATTCGAAAGTAAAGCAGGAACAATTAAAAAAAATCAAAGAAATGCTACATTTGCTAAACTAAACTTGAGTCTGGGTATGTTTAGAATTGCTACTTTTCCTACTGCCCTCTCTCTACCTACAAGTTTTTATAGTGTTGTAAGTCGGAAATAATGTAAGGGTGGCTGCCTGACTCGCTCTGATGTTAGTTCACCTTTGCCTGGGTTTTGTAAGACTAGTGCAGTCTTGCTGACACTGGGGTACAAGGTTGAGTGTTTAAGTCTTGAAAACACTATTAGATTTGGCATGTTTAATTTGTGTAACATTTTTCTGCTTTTACTGAACTCGTATCATCATTCAAACAAGTATGTAGCTGTAATTATGTATTTTTTCCAAGAATGTTAAATGGACCTGATCATATTTACTATGAACAATTTTTAAATACATAGTTTATTTGTTAAAAGAGAAATGTACTTCTATAGACTTTTTCTTATTTTTGGAAGTAGTTGACTTGAAAAGTAAACTCATGAAAATTGTTAGAATTATACACCCTAGTAAACTCTAGGATGAAAAAACGTAAAGTGCAGTTCTGGAAAACCAATATCATGCTTCTACTTTTAGATGGAGCTGTACAAATGATAAAACTGCATTAAGATGGCTTTGATTATAGAATATATCTATCAGGAAACAGTCCCACGTTCTTCATTACTGTGGGAGAGAGGCTGTATTAATTACACTTCAGAATATCTTCACAATCTTGACTTCCTCTCAGTATGTGCACGTAAAAGAAAAACTTGGCCACACGTGTTCTGAGCTTGCCAATCATACATCCAACATTTTTCAGAAACATCGGCTTTGGGTATTTCCTGATTTCATAAGCACATTTCAATCTTCCCAGCCCTCTAGTATTGATTGAGAGAAAGAAAGAAAGAAAATATCCCAATATGAAAGCATCAGATGAGGATATTTTTGTTGTTCTTTGAAATTTTTCCATATAGTTTTTTTTTTTTTTTTTTTTTGATACATAACACATTTTACCCTGAACTTCACCCTGCTCAGGTCTCCGAAAAAAAAAAAAAATTCTAAGGCAGAGCTTGAAGTCAAGTGGCACATGGGTAGCAATCCCAAGATCACCAAAATGAATGGTGATCAAAATTCACTTCAACTTATTTTGCCCATCCACTGTGCACTAAATCCTGGCGGGCCGTCTAGGGAACGCCATCTTCTCTATCTTTAGGAAATATATGAGCAGTCGGGAGATAAGCCCTAGAACAATAATGACTATACAAGCTACATTGTGAAAATGCTAAGAAAAAAAAAAAAAGAAGAAAAAGAAACAAAGTGCTCAGAGAACAATGAAAAAGATAAAGTTTTTCCAAACATCCCCCTTTCAGTGGTTCCCAAGCCATGCCATAGAAGAGAAACACCTTGGAAAATCTCCATAGAAATCAAGATTAACCAGTTGCTGGAACTGACTGATTAAGTATGTCTGAGGATGGGAAACTGGAAAGGGATGCATTTGTTTTGTTTAGTTTTGTTTTTTAACCTGCCCTGATAGTCTTAGAGTACAATGGGGTTTAGAAACATCAATACATATTATTCAGGTATAGGCCAACTATAAAATGTTTTCTAACTGCATCTGTATCCACAGTCCTCTTAAGCATTTTCTATTTGACCGAACTATCCCACACTAACTTCCATTTGTGTAGCCCACAGCCTCCTGCATTTCCACTTCAATCTAATTGCTTCATTTCCTCTGAGGATGCTGGAGTTTCATACAAATATGTGCTGACTCATACTTCTACTTAAGATGCACTATTGATGATTTGTTCATAAGATTTTTATCTTGGATACACTGCAATTAAAGTTGATTGATGGTGTGATTTTAGGTACTTAGAAATGGGACAGATAAAGATCTCTACAGACTCAGGCAGGCCTACCGTGAACAATACATGCACAGTAACATGTTTTCCCTTGTGCTGTGGTTTGTTTGATGGCCACTAGTGACCTAGTGATGAACATTTGGGGATCTAACAGAGTGTTCCTCACCAACATGCTGCTGAGTGTTTAAGCAGTAATACTCCAGTCACCCCTCCAAGTCATCCTGAGTACAAGAGACTTACTTTATTAATACTTGTTAAATTTTGGAACTATTTTAGTAAGAAATGTTGAGGTTGGGATCAAATCCCAATGTTCAGTATATTGTCAACTCTGAGACAGGAGGTGTGGGAAACACAGTGATTGGAAAGAGCACATGATAAACCAGAGGTGGCCATGAAGATAACACATATGGCTACCTTTCATGGTTACCATCTTTTCTCTCATTTAGCAATTTGCAGACCAGACTTTTGAACCCCGGATTTATCATTTTATTATGATAACTTATTTTTACTAGTAAATTTTGTTCTTTCACAATTTCATACACGGTATATTTTGGTTCCCTCTCATCATTTCCCTCCTGTGCCTACTACCATCTACTCCTCATCTCCATGAATCCCTTCGCCCTACTTACTAGTTTGCATTTTGTTTAGCATTCCAAAGATTCTAATCATGGTTGTCTGTGTGCTCTTGAGTTTGGAACTAACCATCAGAGCCTGGTGGGCTCAGCAGTGTATACAAATCCACACCGTGCCCCCATTACCCAGAAATTGTTAGTTGATGATAAGAGTGGGCGACAAGGCCTTTGGAGTCCTTTCCCTCTCCATAGCTGACTATTAAGTGAGCCTGGCTTCCCTGGATCTAGTGTTTCGTACACAGCTGATATTATGATAATGAAAAACTTGGCATTTTATACCAAGCTTATTTGCTAGTACAATAATACTTTTTAAAGCACAGTTTTTTTTTTAATTAAACAATTTTCATTACATCTTATTTTGTTATTTTGGGGGGGAGAGAGGCAGTTGTTATTTTGGTGTGTGTGTGTGTGTGTGTGTGTGTGTGTGTGTGTGTGTGTGTGTAGGTCAGTGTAGGTCAGAGGACAGCTTCTTGGAGTAGGTTCTCTCTTTGTACCATATAGAGCCTGGGTATCAAACTCAGGTCATCGGGCTTGGTGGCAAGCACCTCTCGTTACCTTGGAGGTCTCAAAGTTTATTCACTTTTTTTTAAAAAAAAAATTGTCAGAACATGTTTTTTTTTTCTAATTATATGATAATAGTTCATGAAAGCATTATACTCAGGGATGTTTAAGCCTGGTGGGTTTTTTTTATACCCCAAAGCCAATTCATGGAAATGGCAGTCCTTCCGTAAGGTCATTAGACAAATGAACATAAAATGTTTCACACAGTGTTCCTGAGTTCAACCAGCTTGACTAGAGTAAGATAGAACATCTTGAATGATCATTTAGGCTATAAGTATTTATTGAGCACTAACTATTTACATATATAAATTTATAGCCAGTGCTCAATAAATACTTATAGCCTAAATGATCTATCTATCTATCTATCTATCTATCTATCTATCTATCTATCTATCTATATGTGTGTGTGTATGCATGCATATATATATGTATATATAGGAGAGAGAGAAGGAGAGAGAGAGGAGAAAGTTCCTTAATCTCTTCAGCATAGAAGGAGTTGGTTGCTCCTTGTCTCTTATGTTTGGAGGGACAGCAGAGTTGTTTGAACAATCCCTATCTAGTTGGTATTGATGAAGCAGGAAGAAGCTACATTGACTTGGTCTAAATCTCCATTTATTACTGCTATGACACAGCAATCAGAATCCTCCTTGTATCTGTTTTCTCAATAGCTACAATGAGAGACCTTCTCACTCCCGTTAGAATGGCTATCACCATTACAACAGTTTGTGAGGATGTGGAACAAAAGGGAGTTTATTATACTGTCAGTGAGAATGTAAAATTTCAACTTCCTGTAAGGAATTTCCTTGAAAAGCTAGAAATATATGCATCTCACAACCAAGCTGTCACATGTCTGGGCACACAGATAAAGAAGTTACCAAAGTATATCATAGTATACCAAAGCATACCAAAGTATACCTTCCATGAAACTATTTGTAGAAGCTAAGACAAGGAATCTGTCTAGATCTGTCCTTGATTGATGCATTGGAAGAATATATGTGTATATATATATAAACAAGATGGAATATCACTCACCTGTGAAGAAGAACGAAACCCTGTTTTTTTGTAAAAAAAAAAAGTAGATACAACTGGAAATCATTAAGTGAAATGAATGGCACACAAAAATATCGGTGTTGTTTCTTCCCTTCATACTAGGAAGCCCTAGAAATCAACCTGAGGGCTCGGCACTGATTGACAGGAGCTGGTAATGCTTTCCCCTGAGATATTCAAGACATTGCAATAGACAATCATGTTCTTCATGTGATTCCTGAAGCAAACAAAAGCAAAGTCAGACAAATTGGATGATATAAAACTAAAAAGCATTGGGCAACAAAGAAAAGAGTCAAAGAACAAAGAAAATATAGAATAGATGGGATATTTGGCAAGTCCCAGAACACAGATAGAAGGGATAAGTCCTGGTGTCCCACAGCAAAGAAAGAAAATTGTAGTTCACAATAAACTACATTAACTATAACTAACTATAATATAAGCTATATTATTTTATGGGGATGTAGAAGAGAAGAATCTAAAGGCTTGAAATATAAAGGGGAAGAAGACAGTAAGATCAATTTAACAACACATGCTATATGCGTGTGCTGTAATACTACACTGTACCTTTTCAATATGTACAATTAGTACATGCTTATTTTAAACAGAAACTGAATATATTTAGAAATATATAAATTCATGTATGTAAAAGTGAATGAGGGTAAAAAGGCCATGAATTTTGAGAGTGAGCTGGGGTGTCACTTGAGAAGGGTTGGAGAGAGGAAAACAAAGGGGAGATGATATCATTATAATTTCCAAAGGTAAAGTTATTATAAAAAGGAGAAACTAAAATTAATCCGAGATCTTCTTGACCTGCTCCTTCCATATACATCTGCATCTTCATAAATAAGAGTTTTATCTGCTCAGCTCAAAAACATGAGAACTCTCTTTGACGCCCCTGTTCCTCTCATATCTACATTGAACCTGTCAGCATGGGGTCTATTGATGAAAAGAGAAGGCTATTTTAGCTACTCTGGAAAATAAAAGGCTGTATAGCTCTACGTAAGGAGACCATAAATTCAGATCTGAACACCATAGAAGTTAGTTCTTTCTTATGTAAGAGTTTAAGGAAGATAGTAATATTTGGGTCTCCAGGATGATGGCGAAGATTTGTGGTATCCAACACATTTCCAGAAGCAATGAAGTAAATTCAGGACACATGTCTTCAGAGAGATGGCTTGCAGGTGTCTCACACTGCCTCCATCTGTATCTCATTGGACAATGATCCACAAAGGAAGCTTGGAAATGCAGCTTCTAGCTGGTCATCACTATGGCCAGGAAGGAGGAAGAACGGATATAAGAGGAGGGCTACAAGTGTCTCTTTGTAACATACACCTAGTCTCCAGTGCTTTGCTGCTTCAACAATTTAACTACCAGAAGCTTCCCTTGTTCCTTACCTAACATCCCAACACAGCCTCCTATCTGGTATTAACTACTGTGTCCTGTCTCCCTGTGTTTAATCACAGCATAACTATTGGCGATGACATCAGCATGGACACTAGACAATGACATTTTATTCCCTTAGTCCTAGAGTATGGCTTACTTCATCTTCAGTAAAAAGTTTGTGGTTTGGTCTCTGTAACGGCTCAATCTCAATTCCTATTCATTCTGTGGATATCTATTTCCAAAATGCCTGTCGGAGAATTTGTATCCACTCCACTTGGTGTTTTTACCTTCTCATTCACTGCCTTCATCTTTAGGTTTTTTAAAAAAGGTTGAGATTTGATAGGTGCAGCTTCCCTGTCATGTCTAGGAAGTCACTATTTAATACTTGATGTCACAATCTTTCTACCCCTCTTTTTCTCAATGCTTCCTCCACCTTAGGTAGAAGGGTTTCCTTATAGATATACCACTGTGGTTGGACACCCTACAGTCATTTGTTTTCTTCATTTAGACCAGTTGTGGATCTCTGCGACAGGCTTCATTTTCTGCAAAAAAAAATATGTTCCTTTGACAAGGGATGTGGGCATAAGCATATTGATAATGCAACTAAGAACCCTATTGGCTTAGTAGAATGGCAGCAGTGGGTTCTTTTGTAGTCTCTGACTTCTCCAGCTTAAGTTTATAGTACCAGCTGTGAATTCCCTCCTATTGAGCAGGACTTAGGTCTAATTAGATAGTTGTTCACCACCAAGATATATGTGCATCCACAGCACCATGGTGTCTATCCTGCAGAATCAGTCATTGTTGTGGCTCATAGGCTTTACAGCTGGGTAAGAATATTCACTGATTTTTCTCCCTTGGCATCTTGCACAGCACCTTTTGATACTATGTGTGCTAGTGCTCAAGGGCGAGGATTCAGATCAGATCCCACTCAATCCCTCTCAGTCCTGTGTCTAAAGTATGTGGTGCCTCCAAATAGCATCTTACCTTCAGTTCTGGGAGACAACCCACAATTAGACTTAGAGAATTAATAGCAAATATATCAAAATAATATCCTCTTTGCTATCATGGCAAAGATACATGGGAAACATCATTAACTCCACATTTTTCCTAAGTTGAAGAGGAAAAACATTCATTTTCTACACATTAACGATACATAATCCCACTGATAAGCTATAAGGAACCAACAGAAAAAGAAGCAAATTATGGATAAAATGATAGAATTTGGAAGTACCTTGGAAGAAGCCTAAATTTCTTGAGAATTTAGTTTCAGGAGATAACTATGGCTCTTTTCCTTTTTATTTATTATTATTTTGTTTAATTTTTATTTTTTTATTATTTTGTTTGTTTGTTTCAGAGTTGACTCAAGTTTGGGTCAAAAATACTTTACCAGAAAATTTAAACCAAGCTGGAGCAATTGAGCCTTATAGACCGTTCCAGAACTTTCATATCTCAGTTTCTGCTAATGAAAACATGAGCACTCAGGCACATGTATTCAGATTTTTGTTTTCTTTGTCCTAACAAATCAACTGCTTTGATAGATTTCACAGTATTTTTTCTGGCTTTTGCCAAATTGTCTTGTTACTCTAGAAAATGGACAAGAACTAGACTAGTTCCTTTTTTTTTCTTAGTTACAGAAATTTAGACAATGAGAAACAGTGCACAAGTATCTATCTATTGGATATATTTAACTATGTTATGAAATAATTTTTCAGCAACACAGATTTTTATCATATTCATCAAAAGTTTTGAAGGTGTCATTTCAAAAGTCATATTCTTTTATGGACACATCTGGTCACACCCACAAACCTAGTTATTTCTACAAAATTCTCAGCAGTCCTGCCCTTAAATTCATAACAGGATTTATTTTTACAGAAACTCAATAGAGCTTCAATTTGTTGAAATAAAAGTGCAAAAGGTTTCTGGATGTTGAAAGAATAATTTAGTAGCTCTTTGCAAAGTTTCTACCTCAACATATTTTTATGCTGCTCATGGAAGGCTTAGTATCACAATTACTTTCATTAAGTTTTATAATGGTAGCTGAGATGGGCATAGCTTAAAGAAACACCAGAGTGTTCTTGACTTTAAAGGGTCACTTCCTTAATAGGTTGAGACTGTGTTAGTACAGCTTTAAAAAGAGATAGTGCATATAAAAATACTTTGAAAAGTTAAAAGCATCATATAAAAGGAGGGTCTTTCTTACATGGAGACTCTGTTTTGGAAGCACTTAACTAAAATTTCAAATGTTGATAAATTTTTTTTAAAAAATAGGGAACCCGAAATGCTTTTGTTATTAGTTTTTTCCCCCTCTCCCATGCAAGTGCTTTCAAGGAGCTGATGGAATCTAGGCCATCCATTAACATAGCGAGACCATTTAAACACCAGTCGGGTAGGGCAGGAGGATGAAGCCTTGAAGATCTCCTTGTAGTTCAGCCTCAAAGTGTGTGTTCCCCACCTCTTCTGGCAATAAGCAAATGCATGCTTATTTTAGTAGTATTTTTGAGTTGTGGTAGTAGGATGAGGATAATATTTTAAAAATGATGTCTTTCCAATAATTCACTTTCCTAAGGCTACCCTGAAAACAAGCTTTTTCTGATCATTCTCCTTAAAGATATGGATGGATAGCTTCATTTAGATCTTCACTTTTGTAGGAAACGATATGTACAAAGTCTTAGTGCCAGAGCATTGAGAAGCAGACGGAAAAAAAAAATGTAAAACTTAACTGTTAGGTAACTCTATCGCCCTCTACTGGCTAAACAACCATCCCATTTCTGAGTGTTACCTAAAACTCTTACCCCAGAAGCAGGGAGAAAAAGGAAAGAAAGCTACTCGAATGCTAAAGGAGATTTCTTTACATCATTTAAACATATATAAACATACATATATACTAAACAATGCTCAATAGAAAAACTTATTTTCTTTAGAAACTAGAAAAAACAAAATAAAACAAAACAAAACAACAACAACAAAAAACCAAAAACCCAAACCCCAAGACCAAGACTATTCTTTAAGATTAAAATGCTAGTTCACCGTTTTCTGTGTGCACAGGGCGTCATCAGTCCATACAAGACCAACATAAAACAACAGAACAATTAGCGAAATCTCAGCAAACTTCTTGATTGAGGACGTGTGTACTCACAAAAATGGTGAGTACAAAATAAAATGACACCTGGTGTTTTGCCTTCCTGACAAATGGCTCCTTGGGGGGGGGGGGCACCAGGACTCTGAGTTTAGGTGTTTTAAGGAGCAATCCACGTTTTCCTTAAGTTCATAGGTTAAACAGGTAAGTGGTTTCCCTGGTGAGGGCGAGGCCAGTCCCCCGCTCAGAGGCAGAAAAGACCTAGTTAGAATCCCAGCTCTCTGGAGACAGAGCCCCGCAGTAAATGGAACCCTGTGACATGAAGGGCCTGTGCACCGGCAGCTGGGTTCTGTCACCCCGGCCTGGGGGCGGCCTTGTTAGTGTAGCATGACCCTGGCGCACTCGCATAGATAATACCGGCACCTCTCTTCACTCTAATCTCCTACCCGTCTGAGCAATTCAGCAGGAGATAGGGCATTAGGGCCACAGTATTCCAAACAACATTTAGCTGAATGGTAGCTGGCGATTGTGACAGTTAAAGACAAATTCTCCCGGCCAGATACTTTCCTTCCCAGAAACGTTTCCCGTTAGAGTGCTTTTGAGTCACACACACACACACACACACACACAAAGTCATGAAAATGGAAGCCCCACATCATCCTTAGCAGAACCCACAACAAAACCCTTCTTATATTTCAGACAGAAAATTTGGGCTTTTCTTATACAACAACTGTCTATGATAAATAAACACCAAGGAGAGCCAGTAAAGCACTAAGTGATGTATTTATATATCTTCACATTTTATTGACAGTATGCCAGATATTCGTAGACAGCCGGCTTTTGCTGTGTGTGTGTGTGTGTGTGTGTGTGTGTGTGTGTGTGTGTGTGTGTGTGTGAATGCTTACTGCTTACAGGTATTTCTGGAATAGCCTAGGCCCAAACTCTAAATGCTGGGGGGCAAAGTGTTGTTTTTCCTGTATTGACTGTGTGTCTCTCACAATCAATCCAAAGGAGAAGTAAATTTGTAAATTCCTCAAAGATATTTTCCAGAGCTATAATTGTGGTCCACTATTTTATTTCAAAGTGGGGATCTAAAACAATCACTATTTCATGTTGCAAGATATCAGAGCATCCCCAGTTATATTTTCTATCTCTGTTGTATGTTTCTTCCAAAATATACAGTGACTGGATTTTGCTGTGACGTTCTAGTAATTCAGTTTGGGTTTTAACTTCTGGCAATGGGACTTGTGGGGGGAAAAAATAAACTATCCCTCCGGTAATCTGCAATGCCTGGTGCTCTGAAATGAGATCAGCCCCTGAACAGGGATGATTCTTTCCTGTGACAGGGCTTGGCTTGGCAAAGGCATGTTATTCTTTTCACTGTGTCTGCACCAATCATAACCTACAGTTATACAGCAAAGCTGGCAGAAACCAATCTCTTGGACACCTTTGTGGGGTTCATAGTCCTGATTAGGAATAATAGAAATAAATTTAAAAATCAATTTTAATAAAATATGTACCTATCATTTACTTCTTCTGAGGGGGGTATGGTAGCAACATCCTTGTTTAATAATGGTCACAGTCTCTTCATCAAAGAGCACAGTACCTAATTCTACAATTCATACTTCATCTAAGAAAAGTACGTTGCCTGCATGTCAGATTTGAATTATGTTGTTCTATTGGTCAAGAGAAATAATTTCACTGTGGGGAGTTTTAAGGACAGTGGAGGCGACTATTCACTCTACGACACAAAACGATTTCCTTATTGAGTTCTGCCTGTATGTCTTAATACATTCATTACAAAGCCTGCCTATTTCTCTACTCTCATCGAAATGACTATGTTTTTAATTTATTTTTTATTTGAGAATTTAGTATGTAAGTACTATATTTACATCATTTGTATCCCTTCCTTTCCACCTAACTCGTGTCCCACACTCTCTCTCAAATCTACAACCGCTTCTATAATTATTATTGTTACGCAAATACATACATATATTCATTTTTGAGTCCATCTGGTGTTACCGTTGTTAGTTGTGCATGTCTTTAGGACTGGCCACTTAAGATTGGATAACTTATCAGAGGGATCCTTCCTGGAGAAAATTAAGTATCTTCTCTCATCAGCCATTGATAGCTTGCAGCTTTCCATCCAGAGGTGGGGCTTCTGAAATTTCCCCCGTCCACACTGGTGTATCAACTGGTATTGTCATCACGCAGGGTTGAGATATTATGCATATAGCTTCCCTGTCATGATCGGGAGACACAATCTAGCATCAGGCATCCTAATCCTCTGACCCTTAAATCTTTCTGTCCTTCCTCCACAGTGTTCCCTGCACCTTAGGGACATGGTTGCATCGTAGACATACCAGTTGGGGTGGGCATCCCATAGCCACTTGTTCTTTGCATTTTAACTAGCTGCGTGCCTACATGATAGTCTCAAGCTTCTGCAAAGAGAAGCTTCTCTGATAAGGGGTGAGAGGTTAAAATAACGATCCCCAAATTTTTCCATTTGCCTGCAAATGTCGTAATTCCCTTCTTCCCTAGAGCTGAATAAATTTCAGTTTTGTATGTTGCCACATTTACAATCCATTCTGGCAACAGATATGAAAGTTGGGTCCTATCCTGGCTGTTGTGAATACTGAAGGAATGAATGTGGACATGCAAGCATTTCTCGGATAAGGTGTCTTCGAATTCTTGGCAGCGGTTGGACTAGGTCGTATGGTAGGTTCTAGAATAGTTTTGTTGAGGAACTTTCAAACCGATTTGAACAGTGGCTGGACACATTTACATCCCCATCATCATTATGCAAGAGTCCCCTTACCCTGTACATGTTCGTCGGAATTTGATGCCTTTGTTTCCTGGATAATAACCATCCTGACTGGTGTTCCACAGAATTTCAAAGTAGTTTTAGTTTTCATTTCCCCACTGGCTAAAATTACAAAATATTTATGGCCAATATGTATTTCTTTTTCTTTCTTTCTTTCTTTTTTTTTTTTGGAGACCTGTCAGTTGATTTAATTAGCCTACTTGATTAGATGCACAGTTGTTTTGATGTTTACTTTTTCGAGTTGTTTATGGTAAGTGAGGTAAGCCAGACTTGGGAAGACAAGTGTCACATGTTTTCTCTCACACACAATCTGGATGTAAGTGTTTACACACTAATATGGTATAAAAGTAGGAAGAAGACATGAGAAGGAAGGAACAGGTCTAAAGGGGTGTTCGGGGGCACGGGAGAGGGTAATGAAATATGTGTGACATCAAAGAACAAGGAGAGCCTGTTTAGAAAATGGAAGGGAGCCAGCAAGAGGCAGGAACTATATGGGGAGGGTAAGAACAAAATTGAATGACATATGAAAACAGCATAATGAAACCCAGTATTTTAAAAGGTGGATGATAGTTTTTAAAAGAAATTTGAACAGATTTTTTTTTTCCGAGACAGGGTTTCTCCATGGAGTTTTGGTGCCTTTCCTGGATCTTGCTCTGTAAACCAGGCTGGCCTCGAACTCATGGAGATCCGACTGCCTCTGCCTCCCTAGCGCTGAGATTAAAGGTGTGTGCCACCACTGCACGGCTTCAGATTCTTAATATATAAACATCTCACTATTTCAAGAAAATTAGAAGTGTAGCACTTTATAAGCGAATTTGTTGAATTTCAAGACCACCTCAATTGTTGCTGTTTTGTAAACAGTATCAAAGGTGTGGAATGACGCC
This sequence comes from Peromyscus leucopus, assembly GCF_004664715.2. Lineage (NCBI taxonomy): Eukaryota > Metazoa > Chordata > Mammalia > Rodentia > Cricetidae > Peromyscus > Peromyscus leucopus. Next base: position 40,395,121 of record NC_051077.1, on the reverse strand, counting down.
TTCATATTTATAAAACTGGTTCATGGCAAGCTCATGTCTTCTAACTTTGTGTGTGTGCGTTTTAACAGGATTTTTGCAAACATTTAATTGATCATTACATTCTTGTTTTGACACCTGCCTAGCAGGGGAAATGCCATGATTGCATCTTTATTTTGATTCTATTTACCTTTTCTATGCCAATATTCTAAAAGTGACAATATTTAAAACATTTATTTATTTATCCAATAAATACATGGAGTAGAATCATGAATGTCACTTTACATTATAAAATGCTAGAGATTAATTTAGTGTCCAAGCATGGGCTTGGCTCAATTTAGCCACATTGCAGATATTAAAATAATTACTATGCGATTGTGAAACAAATAATCCCCATGAACTTATGTGTAGTAATTGCTAGGAGGCATTGCTAAGTGTGAAATACTAAGTGCAGAAGAGCATATATAGTATATGAATTTTTGTTCAAGAATGAAAAAACAGCAAGAAACCATAGTTTATCTGTAAAAACCATGACTGCACATACAAACAGAGAGAGTGAAAGAAACAGATGTATGTGAAAGGTAAGAGCGAAATAAAGCTGCAGGGCTAGAGAAAACAAAGGGACAATATTTGTTTGGGTGGACTTCTGTGTGCATGCATAATTTAACTTCAATGAAGCATGCCAGTGACTCTTCACAAACTAAGAGTTAAGAAAGGTGAGAATTCCTTAGAGGAAAGCAATTTGAAACAAATGAATTAGGAGTTGTTTTAATTGATTAGTGCACTCCCACTGGATGGTCATGGATGACTCCAACACTGTGTTTTTATCACATAGCCTTTTTTTTGTAGCTCAATTGAGAAGAGAGCACCCTCACCAGACCCTAAAATCCTCTAATATTGGGTTTCCTAGACTCCAGAACTGTGAGAAATAAATTTCTGATGTTTCTAAGCTCCCAGACTCATGGTATTTTCTTATAACAGCCTGAACATGCCAAAATAGTATCCAAAGTTTTGGGCAAACAGAGTTCAAAAATTCACAGGAGAAAAGCAGACTTTAAACCCAAAGATAAATTTCTGAAAGAGGCCAAATCGCTTGAGAGGTATGAAATAGCTGTAGCTAATACAGAAAAGTATAAATAGGGTAGAATCATGATGTGTAATAATTAATCACTGAAAATAAATTAACATAATGGTAAAAATAATCATATAGCAAAGAATGAAAGAAATGGATAATGGGGACATGAAAAAAAATTAAAGTGTGTAAGAATAACAGCTTCTCTAAAGCCAAGCTTGCTAATCTGCAAATACGTTACAGAAAACAACCTTTCCCTGTTAGTTGCAACCAGAAATAAAGTAACAGAGGGAATTTTGATTAGCCTGAGCCACCATAGATAAAATCCTGCCTGGGATGAATATTACTAGAAAAGTTTAAAAAATAAGAGGATCAAGAGGGATTTCTGTAGAAAGGTCTTGACACAGTTATGCCATTAAAAAAAGGAGTGGAAAATCAATAGATTATTTGACAAAAGTCCCAGTACTAGGGTGGGCTTTTTCTCTTCAGATGGTTAGTCAGAAAGGCCCTTGAGGTTCCCTCAAAGAAATACAGGAAATTATTCCTGTCATTGGTTGTCCGTCAGAATTCACCGGTAAGGCCCTGCTGCAGAGGCATTATATGACTTGATTGCAGGACATAGAGAAATCAAGCTGGAACTGGACTAGAAGATTCTTTTCTTCAGGATTGCCCTCCTAATAGGAGAATGTATATGCTATCTGCTGAGGAGAATATTCATCAACGGTCTTACTAAGTTGTAGACCCTGTGTACAACAATTCTGGCCCATCAGGCAAGATGATACCACTGGTGCAATTGTGGCAGGTCTATTATGAAGATAATTATTTGCTTTCTCAATGGATTTGGTGCCCACTCAATTGGAGGGAATACACATCTGATATTGTAAACTCAACCAAAAGTCCAGGGCTAGGAAGGCTATGGGCCTTACTTGGGAAGCTACTGCTGTTTATTTTTTGTTTTGTTTTGTTTCTAAATGAATATTATGTGCTTGAAAAACTGACATTTAATTAACTGTTGGTGCCTGTAGAATAGTGTTGCTATAGACTTTGGTCAAACATGCCTCATTTTGCAGTGGTCAGTGGTAACTAAAGAGAATCATAACTAGTCAATGACTGTTGACTGTCAGGCTCCAAAGGGGACATCTGTATCATCCTCATCCAAGGCTCAGGGAACACTGAAGAAGAGGCAGGAGAAACGAAAGAGAGAATGGCAGAAACAGTGGGAAACCATGACTCTGGACATGACATAGGCTTGGTACTCTTGAACTCACGGCGGCTATGATTACCTGCACAAGATCTCCCCAAGATTGTCCTGTCAAGACCCCAGCATGGAAATGGAGAGAGTCATGGGGTCCCAACCCTCCCTGAGGATTGTACACAGATCACTTAACAATTGAAGGGACTAAGAGAGATATTTTCTTCAGGTGTGTAGTCATTGGTAAAGTGCACACACTCCTGTAAAACAACTCCCATCTACATTCCTATAGAAAGCCCTAATGAAACTCATTGGCTCATCAAATTAAAAACATGAAAGTGGGAAGGGACTAGTTAGGAAGAGGAAGGAGATTGAAGGGATCGGGAAGGAAATAAGAGGGGATATCAGGAGGAGAATATTATCTAATTACATTGTGAACATATATAAAAATACCACAATGAAACCTATTACTCTGCATAATTAATATATGTTGATAAAAAGGGTGAAAAAACAAATTTGGAAAACAATACTAAAAGCACAGAGTTGAAAAAGAGAGAGCCCTGGGACTTCTAAGAGAAGGAGCAGGAGATGCTCTCACAACATTTAAGAAAAGACAATATCACCAGAGACCAATATAGCACAAACCGTGAGTCTTGCTTTGTCTTTCAACTTTGGGAGATGGTTACCATTGAAAATCCACAATATTAGCATTGATGATATGTTTCATCTAAGTGAAATTTCATGCAGATATCACTATCACTTGTTTAAAATATTTTAACTGTGATTTTTTTCCTTTTAGTTGTAAATTATTTAGAAATGTATCACTCAATCTGTCAATATTTTGAGTCTTTCTAGACTGGTACCTCTTATTTTCTTTTTAATTCCATGACAGGCAGTAAAAAACTGGGCAAATTTCAGTCTTTTAAAATCAATTTGAAAATTATTTGCCAGGATGCAATAATATGGTGAAGGATCTATCATCATTTGAAAACAAAGATGCCTTTTTTAGTTGTTGGGTATAATATTCTATCAATGTCAGTTTGATAAAGGTGAGTGATAGGCTTGATTAGATCTTCTTATCATTTACAATTTTTAATCACTAAGAGATAGTCTACATCAACAACTTTGACAGTAGAATTGACTATTTCTCTATTCCTGTGTTTTTACTTCATGTATTTGGAAGCCATGTTTAGTAAGAATAACAATCAAACAATATATTAACAAGTATTACAAAATGCTCCCTTCTGTGTGTACAAGTTCTTGGATTAAAAGTCTAAAAGTGGTAAATTTGTAGATGGACAAATTATAGTTTGCTTTCAAAGATAGACTCAGCTTATTTCTGCTGGCTGTTTCACCAATCCTAGACCTCCCCTCCCAATCAGGCATTTTCATACAGGCAGAGTGTAAGTATCCAAGAATTTGGAAAGAGTTTATACTTAGTTACTGAGAAACAAGCCTTCTGCAATGTTCTCATTTCTATGATTTCTCCCCTCAAGTTTATACACTATCCTCTGGTAGCTCGGTGCTAGAATATTGTGTGGAAGGTCAAAATTAAATAAAGGATGTTGTTCTAAATGTGATGGCATGTAACAGGGATTTTAAAAAGAGGTATGATGTGATGTATATTTTATTACAGTAGAATTCCTGGTAATGCTGTAAGGAAGATGTATTGTAGAATCAAAGCTGCAAACTGTAGGGCATGTTTGTAGCTTAGGCAATAAAAGATGAGATGCTGACAGACACATGGATTTCTGGAAAAGGAAGAGTTAGTAAGTAAGAGAAGTCTGTAGGAATCAGTAGTGAACACACTGAATAAGTGAATTGCCAGTTTGGTAATAGATTATATTCTCTTCTTTGACTATTACTCAAGAAGAATTAGGAAGGATGTTTTAGGTTGAATACAGGGAAACAGATTTAGAGACAGTATCTAAATGGTGCCCAAGCTATGGTTATTTTCTTTCCTGGGGAGGGGGTGAAGTACATCAGAAGTTCCCTGGCAGTCCTGCTCCTATACAGTGTTTGTCCTATTAGAGAAAAACACACAACAGTCCAACAGTCCTAAGAGTCTCCTGTAACAACAGTTGTGGAGCTAGGCAGTATCAAAGAAGGAAAGCTTGCAACCAATATGGGCAGAAACTAGGAAAATTTACAACCCTGCACAGTTGTAAGGTGGAAAATGAAGAAGATAGCATGTAACACTCAAGAATAATAGCTGGGCCATCTTATAGCTCAACTCCTTTATAGTCTATCATCCCAACATGATGTTCTTCCATTAAGACCACCCAAAAATTTCACAGCTGTATGTTTGTTTGCTTCCAGTTTCTGAAGTAAGACCCCGCTGCAATCAGGAAGCTTTAACCTCCAGAGAGATTTTTGTAGAAACATTCAAATTCCACTGAGAATCCATAGGTTCAACACTAACATTTGGATTTGATGTATTTATTATTATTTTTTTCAAGGAAGTAGCTAGACAGCATCTACTGACATGTATGGTAAATGCTTCAAAAATTAAATGAATATAAAATATACCAGTAGATAATACAATGGATCAGTCTTGCTATAGATTCCTGTGCAACAGTTCTCTGAGCCAACTGCTTTATCTAAAAGCCATGTCTCACTCAGCATTGCCCAGCCCATCACTACTGTGTGCTAAGTATTTCTTGGACACGCTAGGAATAAGCCAGTGTTACAGTCCAAATCTTAAATATCCCCAGCGACCCATGTGCTAATGGCTTAGTTCCCCTTTGACACTTCTGGACGATGGCAAGAACTTTAAGAGCCAGGGCCTAGTCGGCGGGCTTTCGGTTATACCCTGAAAGAAGATAGCAAGACTCCAATCCTTTCCTCTTCCTTTTTCTCATTTGCTGGACATGAAGAAAGAGGTTTGATCCAATGTGAACTATTTACCATAGTGTATTTGCTTACCATAAACTTCAAATCAAAAAGTCTATCATGGACCACAAACTTGAAAATCTATAAGCCAAAAAACAAACAAACAAACAAACAAAAAACAAAACAAAACAAACCAAAAAACCAAAAACAAAACAAAACAAAAAACCCCAAAACAAAAAACAACAACAACAAAACCCACCTTTGTTCTTTATAAGCCAATGTAAGCTGGGTTTTATAGAAAGTTGGCTAAAAAAAAGGCAGTAAAATGTTGGGAATTCATATAAGAAAAAATATTATTAGTTTGAAATAATTGATGAAGGAATTTTCTTTCACAGAGAAATTTCCAAAAATAAGCAATATCTTTTGAGGTAGTCTTAGTTTACTATAATATAAAGTCATCACCATTTTTTTTTTTTTTTTTTTTTCAGAATGATCACGTCGGGTAAAGGAAGAAAGAATTTGTGTTGTTTGTGCTCTTGCTTTCGGCACCTCCCAGCTCTCCACTCAGGTAAGATACGGAATCTGTTTGGTTAATGATCAATACAGACAAAGTTTATTCTAATGCTACAATCTGTAGGTTTGGGCTTCTGAGATGTGGACAAGCTAAGAATAGATCAGATTTCCATTAGGCTCCGGTGTGTAGAGCGGCTCACAGTGAGGTAGTCTGCTTCTTCACTAAGCCTGAGGTAGCTTAACTGAGCCAATTCCTGAGGAACTCAAGTTATCTTGAGCAGATACTCATAAACACATCCAGCATCTTGTTCAGTTATGCCAAACAAAAGGAGAAATGTTTGCAGACTGAAGGTGCTTGCTACTTTTAAATTACACCTCATACTGAGCTAAACTGCCGTGGTATTATAGAACATGCTATTATGAAGAAGAAAATTGCATTCGAAGATAAAAACTTCCAGAGTAAGGACACAGCTCATCGGCCTCCTAAACCCTGTCCTCTTCTTAGGATGCAGATTTATAACTGAGTTCCTCCATCTCCTCACATTCTCCCACCATACTTCCCTGCAAAGATAAGTGGGTTTGGAGGAAATAAGTAGGGTTCTGTGTGGGCCCAGTGTAACAATGATAAACAGTAAGTGGAAATTATTATATGTTCGAGACTGACCCATAATTTAAATATAGATGAAGTTGAAACAATTAAAACAGTCATCAGTACTATACAGATTTTTTAAAGAAAAATTTTACAGAAATGTAATGAAGAAAAGAAGAATTAAAAATAAAAAAGTGGGATCTGAAGGGAAAGTTTAAATATATTTATATACACATACACAGACACACACACACAGTAAAATAAAGGTTTTACAGAATTGGGGTTTGTTTAATTTAAAAATCAAGTAAGGACAGTGAAATTAAAGTGGATGCTGGTGAAAACTTTCCATAATAATATGGAAAATAATTTTAAAATTGATAGTTAGCAGAGTATCAATTAAGAAAAAGTAAGTATAATAGAAGAACAAAAATTGAAGATCAAATATGCATTTCAGAACAAAGAAACAGATGGAGAAAGAGGAATAAAGACAGAACAGTATTTCACTTACTTGCGTTTTCAGATCAAAGGCTTCTGATTGACAAGCGAGATTAACAACAACAAATGTCACACTATATTACCTGGAAAAACTCCTGAACTCCAAGGGAAAAAGCAAATCCTACAACTTCCATCCAGGGGACAGAATTAACCAATCACCAGTCAGAATAGACATGCTTCCCTCAGCAACTTGGAAAGCTGGGCCAGAGAAAGACAATATTTATAGTTTTCTAAGAAAAAAGACCTGAGCCCAAGGATCCCACAGGCAGCCGAGATACAATTCAAAAGTGTGGGAGAGAACTTAAATTTATATCACAGAAACTGAGCAGTTATGTAGAAAAAAAAATTCTAAAATATATACAGAATATAAAGAATGCAAATGGACATACAAACTACATAAGAGTAAGAGCTGAGAAGAGTCACTTTTTCATATAGCCATTGAATAGTTTTTAAAAGCTAATGTATGCACAGCCATACTATCTTACTAAGATCCGACAGTATATATTTCATCTCTGTCTTTTTGGACTAATGAATTCTCTAAAATTAAAATTTTGGAATTATTTAGACACTGATAAATTAATAAAGATGCTAGAGCAAGAGTTAAACAACTACTGAGCATCTCTCATATACCATTCACAGAGTCCATGCTGCCTGAGTATTATCTTGTTTAATCTTCATAATAATGTCACGTGATAACATTCATCAGGAAAAACAGCAGTCAAGGGCCTTTATAAGCAAAGTAATTTCATCAGATTCCATAAAGAGAATTACAACACATTACTCTCAAAGAACTAGTTCAAGCTTTGATGCATTTATAAAATAAAAGCAAAATTTCCTGAAAAAAAAAAAGTAAAATAAATCTCAGAAGATTTAAATAAGAAAAAATAGAACATGTACTTACTTTTTTCCATATTAAAATGTTGCATGTTTAGAACTAATAAATATAGAGCTAGTGACAATTAACCTCAGTGAAAACTAAATCAATCGAGGAAGCAGAATTTTGTACAGGTCACCGTCTTTGTCTAAAATGTAATTAATATCCTGAGGCATTAAGAAATATTTCCGAAGAGAAAAATCTTGGAAATTAAAATGTATTCATGTGAATAACAGGCTATAAGAAAAGCATCAAACCAGGAGACTGCTAATCAAAATTACGTGATAAGGCCAAATTTATAAGTTTAAACAAATCAAGAGTGTCTCAGATAAGACGAGGAAGAATGGAAATCAGTGAACCAATAATTCAACTCAAGAACTCCTGCTACTAGAGCTGAATGATGACTCAATGGTTTAGAGTTTACTGATCTTCTGGATGTGATTTGATTTCCACTACCCAGGTCAGGCAGCTAACAACTGCCGGTAACTCCTGCTCCAAGGGATCTAGTGCCCCCTCTGGCTACAGTAGTTACCTACACTTATGAGGCCACACCCCCACACACAGATACACATGCATACACATCTTTTCAAATAAATAAATAATAAATCTTTTTAAAAATTCGACACATAAAGAATGCAGATGCTTGCAAGGAAAGACTTACAGAAACAATAGTACAATACAATTGTTTTAAAAGAGAATTTTAAGAGACTGTTAAACTATTTGACTCAGTTATTCTTTCTTTTTAATAATACATTGTTAGTGAATCCAAGTTTATGTTATAATTGTTTTTTTTCTCATTACTGATATATACTGGAACTTTCCTAACACTGACTCTGACAGAACTTTTCCTGTACTCTTTACTGACCACAGTCAACTATGTTTTCCCCATGTCCCTTGTCTCCTATTTTGACTCCTTTCTGAGGATCCCTTGCTATAGATCGGTGATGTTTTTCCACAGAGCACCGTGTCTTTGAAGACATTTCGTAAGGGTGGTTTGGGTGCATCAAGTCTGAAGCTTATGTGTGGACCCGTAAGCTGCAGAGCCTCTGTTGCTATGGACTTTTCACTGCCGTGGGAACCAGTGAGGACTGGAGCAGAGGCCCAGAGAATGACAGGCTGAAGGGTAGAGCCAGCTCCCACTGTGCCGAGCCAGCTCAGCGGGCTCAGTTCCAACCTAGATTCTGTCACTGAGCTGTCTTAATAGGCTTTATTTTTGATTAATTAGAACTAAATGTACTGTCTTCTCTCACAGTTTTATTTTTCCATCTCTTCTAACTCTTTTATTGACTACTGAAAAACACAAAGTAGAATCTATAAATATTCAGTTCTAGTTCTTTTATCTAATTTTTTCCCCCAGCAAGTCTGTTTTCTCCATGGCTTGATTAGCATATTTTCTTTTAATTATAGGGTTGCTTAGTAATCTCATAGGGGTCTAGAGGTACAGCTCACTGGTACAGTGCTTACCTATCATGTACAAGGTCTTGGCTTTAATCCCAACCAGCAAAACAAGCATTAATAATCTCTTCATGGAGGAGTTTTTAAAAATGTGATTCATTCTTTACGAAGGACAAGTTTATCCTGTTGTGGGTGGATTCTCTTTGGTCCTTTTTACTGTCAGGGGTGTTTGATGTCTACATCTTGTAATCTCTTATCTGAAGGTTTATACGCCTCTGCATGACTCTCCCAGCCGTCTTACTATAAGGGGTAGAGTGCATTTCCAGTTACCCTAAAGCAGCCCTACGTCTCCTCTTGCCAGACAGACAACTCCGAAAGACCATAATCCCTACATGAGCCACTCTTCGCTCTCTCCCAGGCTCAGCTGTTCCCGCAACTGATTTCCTATCGTGGAATGTCAAGTGCCACTCCCTGACTGGTCTATCTCCTGCTGGGATGCATTACCAGAGACTCTAGCTCTGGAGGATAAAGAGTCATGTCAAGATGTGCTTGTTTACAACACACTGATATGGTTCGCAGACACCACTGGTTTCTGCAAACAGATACTAAAACAAGCCGTTTCAAACATTGGTTGGTACTGGAAAGTACACTGTGAGAAAAGTATAAAACACGCATAAAGAAAATAAACTGCCCTGGGAAGGCTGAATTTAGGGGTCTCTGCATATGCTAAGATTGCTTTTTTAAAAAGGAAGTGATTGTGTGTGGTGTGTGTGTGTGTGTGTGTGTGTGTGTGTGTGTGTGTACAGGGTGGTACAGGTGCCAGAGGTTGACATCTGGATATCTTCCTCAATCATTCTCCACTTTATTTTTGGAGAAGGGTCTCTCACTAAGTCTGGCACTCGTTGGTTCAACTGGACTGGCTTTCTAGCAAGCCCCAGGAATCCTCCTGATTCTGCCGTCCCAGCCTTGGGATTACAGGCTCTCTACCACACCTGGCTTTTTCTATAGGTGGTGGAAATCTGAACTCAGGTCTGACCTATTCCCCCCCCCCCCAGTCCTTTAAGCGGTGTTTTTTTTTTTTTTTCTTAAAAAAGATAGTGGAGTTTGACTGAGGATCCTGGGTGTTAATTTACAGGGAGACCTACAGAAATGCTCTTCAGTGATACTGTTTTGGAAGTGAACTCTATAACTATCATTCTCTTTGATCCTGCCTTTTACCATGTCATCTAAAAAGTCCAAAATAAATCACAATATTAAAGAAGTTTTAAAAAAACTTCTAATGAAGAATTAATTTAAACACAATAAATTAAAGTACATTTTCAAGATATGGCATTGTTCAAAGCAGTAAATATTAAACATAAAAGAAAACAAAAGCCTTTTTTTTTCAAAGTTGAAGATTGTATTTATGAGTTGGTCAACTTGAAATAGGTGGAATTTTCAAATCATCTAACTCTTAAGACAGTGTCCATTTCCAGGGTCCCAGGAAGAGTTGAAAAACTAGATGAACATGTGAAAAATGAGAAACCATTGTAAATTTGAAAGAGGAAAATTTTATTAAAACTGTGTTGCAACTCAGGGAACCCTGCAGAAGAGGAGGCAAAAAGCGTAAGAGCCTGAGGTGATAGAAGACACCAGGAGAACAAGGCCATCCAAATCAACTTCACAAAACTCTTATGAACTCACAGGGACTGAAGCACAGGGCATTCAAATGTCTGCACCAGGTCCTCTGCATATATAGTATAGCTTTTAGTTTAGTGGTTTTGTGGGACTCTTGAGTGTGTGAACGAGTGGGTCTCTGATTCTTGTGCCCGCTCTTGGGCTCTTTTCCTTCTGTTGGTTTGCCTTGTCCAACTTTGTTGGGATGGCTTTGTTTTATGTTGTTATAGTTTATTTTGTTGTATTTTGTTGCTATCTCTTAGAAGCCTGTTCTTTTCTAATGAGAGACAGAAAGGGGGTGGAGACAGAAATGGAGAGGAACTGGAAGGAACAGAGGAAGGAGAAACTATAATCAGGATACATTGTATGAGAGAAGAATCTATTTTCAACAAAAGGGAAGAAAAACTGTGTTCTTAGAGCCAAGAAGGAAACCATTATAGATGAGGATTCTCAGGTCAGCTTCCAAGTTAAGAAAAGGAGTGAGACTGTCAGGCAAAAACTGCTCTCTCCCCCGAACTCTCTCCTCTCCTTGCCACTGTTTTCCCAGAGCCTCTGAGGGTTCAAAACAGGGCAGAGAAAAGAGAGAAAATGAATTTGGAGAGGTAAACATCGAAAATTCAATTTGAAGCAAAGGGAGTTTGAGGCCAGAAAATGAAAACAAAAATAAAAACATGAAGTCAGTAGAAGAGGCCACATTGGTTAAATTCAAAACAATAAATAAGTAAAAAAATCTCCATAAGTGGAATATTTTGTTGGGACTGCCGGCAAGCTCCCAAATAACCACACAGAAACTTAATACTAATTATGAATGCTTGACTAAAAGCTTAGGCTCATGGATAATTAGCTCTTACAACTTATATTAACCCACATTTCTTACCTAAGTTCACCACGTGGCTCATGGATTGTTCTCTCATCTTCTCCATGTCCTGTTGGTAGTGCTATTTGCTCCACCCATGATGTTGGTTATCCAGCCCCAAAAGAGGCGGTGCTTTTAGCCTGCTTATGTGACCTCTTGTCTGGGTATGTGACCTCTTAAAAAAAAGAGGCTGGGTCACACTGCTCTTTTTGGCATGATCAGACACCAGACAGCCAGGTGCATTGGCTCCCAGGGAGAACAGAGGACGACTTCAGCTGTTTACTCGGTTCTGTGTTCGTGAGTGTATTTTCCCAATTTATATCTTAATAAACCCCAATTACCCATTAAACAGACTCACATGGATTGATCCCAACACCTGCTTCCTTCACATCTGTCTCGTGACTCCTCAGACTCCGCCCTTCTTCCCAGTGTCCTCCTAGTCTGGCTCTCCCACCCAATCTCTCCTGTTCAGCTATAGGCCAGTCAGCTCTTTCTTAACCAATGAGAGTAGTACATACTTACAGCGTACAAAGATCGTTCCACAGCAAAGCACTAGTACAATTAATTGTTAAGAAGTAGAATTAAGGGGTAAAACTCTAAGTAAGTGTATGAAACATGAACCAAGAAAGATTGTGAGCAAAAAATATTTCAGAATTTAAAAAATAGCGAGGAGGTAAATACGAACATTATTATATGTTCAATTCAGCAGGTAAAGGAGCCTGCAGGCAAGCTTGAAGATTTGAGTTTGATTCCTGGGACCCACATGGTAAAAGGGCAAAGTGTGCAAGTTGTCTTTTGATTGCCACCTCTGTGCCATGACACATGGGTGCATGCATATACTAATATATACACATACGCACACTTGCACACACATATACATAAGCACACATATAGCTCGTGGCTGGTAGAATTACCTTTGCTGTTGTTATACTCATTCATGTTTAGATTTGAAAAATAATATGCCTTGTGTTTATAGTAAAAAAGAGATAATTTTAAAAACACACTTATAAACATAGCTAATTAAGCCAATAAATATTCAAAGGCATACTCCAATTAAAATATTACCATTCTTTCTTTAAGATATTCTGGGCTTTCTTTGTGTAAAATGTGATATTATTAGAGAACAACACCCTCACTTTTACTTTAGGTCCTGATTGCATTAATATTTTAAATGTTTTTTTGAAGATGACTTTTATGTATGCTTGAAAAACTGCTTGTTCAATGCTACTCATCATTATTGTAGTTTTTAAAAGACCTACACAATGAATTCCCCTTACAACTGAGGACCAATTAAGAGTATGCATTTAAATCATTTGGTATTCTTGTAAAACATAAAAATAAAAATGATGTACTTGCCCAGTTCTCATTGTTTGCTTTGACTCCAAAGAAATAAGATTTAATAAAAAGAATAGTTACCATTTCTAGAATGCTTATTGTAAGCAGTTATTAAATCAAGCATTTTATATGTTATTTTACTTTACATTCATGACAATTCTGAGAAATGTGACTTATTTCCTGCACGGTGCAGATGAGGAAGGATGTTCACCGTGGTTAAATAATTTGTCTACAACCATATCAATAGTGAGAAAATCAAATTTTTCCTCTGTGCTGTACTCACTCTTGCTTGGCTGCATTTAAATGCAATTACAGTCCTTTCTGTCTCTAAAGCTTTCTATCATGATTTAAAAATTAAAAAAAAAAAAAAAAAAAAACCAAACTCCTCCTGGGCAAGAAGAGTAGAATCATGTACCTTCTTGCTTCTTATTCTCTTTCTTGGATCATATTCCATTTCAAATAACTTGGACGTGGAGACACAGGGACATTTGAAATCAAACCCTCTCATGTGTCTATTTCTATGTCAGAAATGATTTACTTATGTCTCTGCCTTACTTTTCCACAAAGGAATGGAGTATATAATAGTAATCATGTGGATACCTGCTTAACCACTAGAGAGAAGACCTAGGCCATAGTACCTGTAGCTGTTCCCCGGAGTCACAAATGTCCAGCTCTCAGTATCTAGAGATTCTCATTATTTCTCCCAAAGCCTCCTTTCCTCACCTCACTATGAGATACTGGTCTTCATTAAACTTTGCTTCCTTTTTACAAAATTTTCATCTTGTTTTAAACTTTATGTGTTATGTGGGAGGGAGGTGCACTTGTCACAGCATTGGGGTTCAGACAACTTGTGAGAGTCTGTTATCTGTTTCCACTAGGAGGGTATTGAACATCAAAATCAGGCTTGGTAAGTGCCTTACTTGCCCAGCTATTCCATATGCATGATTCTCTGTTTTTTCAACATCAAATTTTTTTCCTGTTTAATTTGTATATCTTATGTTACATAGATTTTTTTTTATTCCTTCGAATTACATAAATATTGACTCAGTACTTTTTTACTTCACCAGCCCCCAGAAGACGACTCAAAGATAAAGGAAAGTTCACTGTGACCTGCTTCTCTTCTAGCCCTTCTCTGACTGTTCACAGCTCCAATCACTGTGCTGAGAAATATTGTCCTAACAAGTAACAGAAGGACTACTCATTTAAACACTGAAAAGAAGCATTGGACATGGTGGCAAGGCATTATAATCCCAACATTTGGGAAACTGAAGCAGGGGAAATATAAATTTTAAACCAGTATGGGCTGCATAGGAAGACACTATCTCAGACAGACAGACAGACAGACAGCAGACAGATGATAGGTAGATAAAAGATAGATAGATATCAAATGCTTCCTAAATTTTTGTGTATAGTATAAATATGTGTGTATGTATGCCAATATTAGAAGTCTTCCTCCATTGCTACTCACTTATCTCTTGAGACAGAGTCTCTCACGGGACCTTGTGCTCACTGACTGGCAAGACTAGATGGCCAACCAGCTCTGAGGAACTACCTGTTTATACTTCTCCTGTGCTAAAGATACATACACATGACCACACCCAGTTTTATGTGGGTGCTGGGCATCTGAACTAGGTCCTTATGCTTGCAAGGCAGACATTTGACTAACAGATATTCTCCCCAACTGGGAAAGTCTTTGTGTGCCTTACAAAGCCCCCTTTCTTTGAATAAGGTCATGTTGTCTTCAAGTTTGTGTCTTTGTTACAGGTTTGAGATTTTCAAAGACTAGATGGAAACTTTTGGCTTAGTTATCCTACCTTCAGAGTGGCCAGCCTACATTAAGGGAAAGTTACTCCTTCATTAGGGTGAATATTGAGAGGAGGAAGGGAAACTGCTGCTTGAACCATGTACCTCCACCAAAGAGCAAGGAAGGGCCAGTAGGTAGCATGCATGTATGGAGGCAAAGGCTGTTTCCACAGCTCTGTACTTCAGCTCACGAAATTTTCCAATAAGAAAAAGTCCAGACACACAAACAGAAATGTAAGGGGGAACTAAAAAACTCACCATAGATAAATAAAATAAGCTCTGAATAATGGAAGTTGTTGATGGTAACATAATGGGCCCTTGCGAGTTTGTAGAACAGATGGGATTCCTAAAAGATTAGAAGATAACTGGAGGGTAGCATCTATTATATTAACTGTCATATTCTGTTCTGAAGAGACCGGAGGAGTAACTAAATTAGGAACATGTAAAACAAATGTGTTTATTGTTATCTATTATTTATGACTCTTTTGATAGCTGGTAGTTCATTTGACTATACTTCTGCCTAAACCAATTTAAATTAATTCAGCTAGCAAATTGAATAATGCCATATCAACTGCTTTGTTGCAATCAAGATATATTGCATATACTCGACTCTCTTAATCTGCTAACTATGTTTTCCAATGTTGGTGGATAATTGCCTTTAAGTGCATCCTTGCCCTTTTTGCTTTTAGTTCTGCTTGATAAAAACATTACTGGAAGTGGTATGTTCCCAGAACCATTTTGAGAATGCAATTTGCTTGAATTCTCCTATCAGTAGCATCAATATCATCTGAAGACTACGAAGGCAATTAGCTTTCTCTAATGGTCTTTGCTTCTCTTAAACAATGATAAAAGGGGGGTATTGGACAAAAGGAAAACAGACTTCAATATTCAGCTGCCTACCATTTTCTCCACTTTGGTGTGAATGTTCTCTAAAGTTCACACTGCAAACATCTCAGCAGGAAAATAACACCTCTGTAAAGATGTGTATGTTGTATCAACAAATGCAGATAAAGTACAATCAGAACCACAACTCCCCAAATAAGTTTCTAACTGTAACAGACATGTCTGCTTCCATTTAGACTTCCCTGAACATTTGTGGTAAGGCCTATCAGGAAGCTATAAAGAAACAGTGTTGGCAAAATCTTGCTTTGCAGACCAGTATTAACAGGAAGGCTAAAAAACATTTCATTAATTATTGCCTGCAATTCCAGGTCTCCTTCACCAGGATGACAGATCTGGAGTTCTAAACTGTTTTCACTTCCTGTCTCTGTTTAAACAGTCCTTTAAATTATGAGTGGCTTTAAAATCTTAGCTTGTATGCGCTGCTATTCCAGACAGAAAATCCTTTCTTTAATTTTTATTTTTACTACCAATTGCTTATGCTTTAAATGTTTGATGCTAGGATTCTTTTGTTGATTATTATTTATGCCCTTTTGTATTTTTTTTTTTTTTTTGATTTTTCGAGACAGGGTTTCTCTGTGTAGCTTTGCGCCTTTTCTGGAACTCACTTAGTAGCCTAGGCTGGCCTCGAACTCACAGAGATCCGCCTGGCTCTGCCTCCCGAGTGCTGGGATTAAAGGCGTGCGCCACCACCGCCCGGCATGCCCTTTTGTATTTGATGTTAGAGTTTGGATATTTGAATTTGGTTTCGGTGTCTTCCTTAATGAAACGAAAACAAAATTTTAAAAATCTTAACCAATCATTACTATTGGTAGCCCTAGGGGCAGAACTGAAAATGATCCTCGCTCCCTAGTTTGCGTGAGTTGTAATCACAGGTTTTCTGATGTAGGTATAGACAACTAGAGATACAACTTTGTTTGCTCCTTAACCATCATCGGACTCAAATGTTGATGCAGCGTTTGTTTAGGTAGGGCACTGTCATCCTAGACAAGTGAGGGAGAACTGAGTGTTTCACACCATAAAAAAGACATATGTGTCTAAAGTTGTAATGCTTATCATCCAGAAAAAGAACTCACAAAAGCTTAAAGATTGACTAATGTCCTAAATGAAATCACTAAATGATGGCTCCTCAAACCTCCAACGTCAAAGGAAAAAACAAAGCAAACAAAAAGTAAAACACTCCTGTTTGTTAAAGTGTTGATACATGAGTATATTGTAGTTTATCTCAAGTTGACAAGAATACCTGTGTCTAGCTCATGTGCACACACACATGTGCATGTATGTCTCTCTTTGTGTGTGTATGCATGCATGCATGTGTGTGCAACCAATTGTTTCATAAAATGAATTTTTGTGGATCTGGACCAAAATCAAAATGAGATCATATATTAGAAAATACTTATGTTTTGTAATAGACTTAAAACATACTTATTGTAAGCAGATTTTGGTAGACCTAAGGAGCAAGACATCCCTTCAGTGCTATCAGACTGACTTATCCAATCACAAGAACATTGTCTGAATCTTCACTGATGTAATCACATTGCTGTCATATAATTTCCTAACCCAAATCCTTCCATAAACGGAAAACTGCAAATCACAAAATATTTACCAGAGAAATCAAAATGACTGTTCAGATGCCTCAGAACACTCACATTCAGCAAGATCATATAATATGCATCATTGTTATATGATCTGTTCTCAGATTAGATAACTTTCTATACATGCAAACAGACAGACAGATATACACAATATGTACATATATGATCTTTCAAAAGACAGAATTATGTATAATCTTTATACAGTGACCATTCTTTTTAATTTGCAAAAAAAAAATAGTTGTTTTGATAAAAATGCTTTCTATAAACTACACCCAAAAGTATCTTAACTGACAACCATTACTTCTGAAGACATGCAAGGCACAAATATGTTTGCTGTGGTGGAAATATCAGATTTTATGACGCCAATAAATCCAAAACTAATTGTTAGTAAATGTTCCCATTGAAAAGCTGATTGACAGCATGGAAGGGAGCAAACCTCACAGGACCTCACTCCTAGATGAAGAGCTGCACTAAATCAGTAGCTGCTGAGGGAGAATTAGTTTTCTCCAGGGTAGAACTCCCAATAGGTTATTCAGCATTAAGTGATCAGCCTGAAACACGCATGGGTGGGGCAGATCTAATTGACTAATCAGATTCAGCATGGTATCTATAAAACAATAACAATTCAAGAAGAGGTCAAATATCTGAAGGGTGACAACATAGAAGGAAGGGAAAGAGAGAGCAGAAATAATGTAGATATGCATACTCATGTATTCTCAAAAACTATATATATAATGAAACTCATATATATGAAACTTCATATAGATGGAAGTTATATAAAAAAATTTCAGGTGTATTTTTAAAAATAGAATCTCATGTATGCTTGCAATGTATGTTTACTCATCAATAATGACAGTGAAAAAAAATCATGCTTATAATATCTAGAACACTGGTCCAATAAGAAACTAATAAAATGCTACCCAAGTAGAAACAGCTGTCACCATCCTACCATCCACTGTCTGAACAATTTGGAACAATAGGGATTCCCTTCTGTTTGCCCAAGAAAGACAGGCTCCAAAGTGGAACTCAGCCATCTATGTCCACCGTGTTTTATTTCAAGCACAGTGTATAGGATCCCCTACTGTGATAAGGACAAATCAACTTTGCCAGGGGCTGTAATAACAGGACACTCTGTCAAGTAGATCTTAGGAGACTTGTGATGTTCCAAATACTGAGCCATGTCTTAATCTGCTACATGCTTTGGTCAGACTCCAGTCAGAAGATTTTTACAAAGTGAACTTACTATTTTGATAAGTTTACTTTCCTGTCAGTAAGAGTACTTACTATGTTGATAAGGGTTCCTGAGAATTCTATTTTCCTGGAAATTTGCTCCTGTTGGGGAAGAAAGACATACATCTATAAAAAACAAAAACCCAGAGAATGAAAATGTTAAACGACCCAGAAATACAATATATGTGTTTGAGAAATAAGAAAATTCATGTGAACGGGAGGGTTTATGTGAGGGTTTCTATGCAGGCCTTAGGCAATGAGCAGGGTCTGCATTGTAGGAAGGATGGCAAAAATGTGAGAGGGTATGTACAAAAGCATAAACAGTATGGTGCTCACATTTGCAATCAGGATTCTAGGGTTTCCTTGGTTCCATAACCAATCTTTCTGATAACCCAAACTGATTTTTATCTCCATTTTTATCTATAAAATAAGAACAATAATAGTAGTCTTTACTGTAGTGAAGTCTCAAAAATTAATATATATAAAGTATATTTGTTAATACATGTAAACTTAGAGCATATATAAAACATTTATAAGTGCCCAAGACATAGAAGAACCACATACATGCTTATGTAATTTCTAGGAGGAAACGTATTTGGACAGTCAATATAGACATGCTTTCACTGAGTTTGAGAACTTGGGAATAGAAGGCTGATCAGAATCACATATTCTGTTTGTACTTCAAACACACGACAAAGCCTGAGAAGAACACTTAAATTGTATGTCTCCATTCATTTTACTTTCTGTGGTGTCCTGTATGGCAGTCTTCCTATGCTTCTCAAACGTCACAGGAAAACTGTTAGGTGTAAATGAATTAATCCAGGTCTATTGCTTGAAACAATCTCTGGGATGCTGGATTTTGCTTGTTTGTTCATTTGGGTAATGTACTTTAATCCGCCAAACATACAAGTTGAATTTGTGGGGCGTGTCTAGTCTGGGTGCCGCACAGTAGCCAGAGGTTTCTTGAAATCATCAATGGGTAGGGTTAAAAATGGTCACTAGCCTTAGGTGGGTAGGAAGTGCGGCCGAGCATGTCGGAGAAGAGAGGCCTCAGCCAAACAGAACTTGCCAGGCACAAACTTTGGACCCTTGGGGGCATAGGCACCCAGATAGCCTTTCTGAGTGAACACCCAGGTAATACACTGGGCTGGTTGTCCACAGCACCCCTACAACAGCTCCCGACTGGCACTACCACCTCTGCACAACTAGCGTGCCATCTGCTAGACACATGGAATCTGCCTCACTTCTAGAGCAAGGGAAGCCAAACATCCACCACCCAGGAAGGAGACAGACACGTTTTAAAGACATTCCACATTCTTCATCCAAATCTATCGAAGCCCCACCAGGTCTAGGTTGATGAGCTGATGAGTTTGAGGCACCCGGAAGAAGAACTAAGCCGAGACAGTAGGCACTCAACTGATATTTACTAGATATTGGATACATTCGTCGATTTTAGACGTGGTCCAGAATTACCGGATATTTGAGGAAGACTCTAACGTAAAAGGGAAAGATCCAAAGAAATAAAAATGAAGTCAAGAAAGGGAATACAGAGGAAACAGAACTTGAATTAAAAAAAAGAAGAAAAATTATAAAATACGCCCCTGCTTGTAAAAAAAAAAAAAAAACCCAGAGAACTGAGAGAGAAGCCTAGGACACACAGTTATATTTGAATCATGCTTAAAAGAGAGAGAATTTTTTTTAGGAGTATCAAAAATACAAAAGCTGAACTTCAAAAAACAAGTTTGCTTTAAAATACAAAGCAATCAAATCTCAAAAGTAGGGGCGGCAGGGGATGGGGGTGTGGGGGGAGCAGGGAGAGGGCCAATTAAAAAAAAAAGAGAGCAAGACTAAATGGTGTAAGAATCAAACCAGAGGTTGTTCATGCAGGAGCCCCAGAGGGAGAAAAATAGAGCAGAACATGTCCTCAACCTGAGGGAAGCTTTCTCCATGTCCAGCTGTTGCCTAGTCTTTTGTAAATTGAATAAACAAAACCTCATATTAAGGCTATATCATCATGCAACTTATTAATATAAAGGCGAAGAGGGGGAAGGAAAACAGCTCTCAGATCCATGTTACCCTCCCTCTGTAAGAACAATATTGCTGAACTTGGTCAGTAATAGTTGAATGTCAAACATGTGTCAGACTCAGAGATCGGTAACTTTCTGTATCATACTCTCCATCCTCATTAAAAGATAAGCACATTACTTATGAAGGTAAAGACTCAGGAAGAGAAATAAGGTAATGTAACAGAAAACTAACTGAGATCAAGGATTCTAACATACAAAAGACCTGGTAATCCAAAGCAATTTAGGCTTTAAAAAAAATAAAGATGATTAGATTAAGTAAAGGATATTAAGTGCATTTCATGAAAAGAAGATTTGTAAAAGTTCCATGAGGAAGTGTATGCAAACATGTTCATGCAGGTCCTGCCTCATACAGCCCCCTCTCCTCTCTTGAGGTTTTTTTTTTTTAATTTATTTTTTTATTTTTTTATTTATTTATTTTTTTTGAGACATGGTTTGTCTGTGTAGCCCTGGCTGTTCTGGAACTCACTTTGTAGACCAGACTGGCCTTGAACTCAGAAATCTGCCTGCCTCTAACTCCTGAGTTCTGGGATCAAAGACTTGTGCCACCAATGTCAGGCTGCCTCTGTGTCTCTTCACTGGAGTATAATTTTGTCATTTTCCATAGCAAAATAACAAAACTTAGTCATTGAGACACTACAAATTTATCTCTGAATGTTTTCATTATATTTCAAACAACAGCAACATCACTGATATGGAATATAGAACAATAATTTATTTGACATTATCTATGGATTCTTATTCATAATTGGTAGGCCATCAATACTAAAACTCTTCACACCTATAGGGAACGTGTGCAACTGTAGCCCCAACCATCATTTCAAATGTGTCTCTCCTGATTTCATGCTAGCAAAAAAAAATTGTCTTCACTCTTACAGTGCTTCTTTTCCTGTTTTGATTTGTGAGGTTATACACTAATGCCATTCTTCAACAGACTATAACTGAAGGGTACGAAGAATTATTTTTTCCAGGTAAAAAAACATCAGCATCACCCATTTCACTCATGGTCTTAATTACAGCTTCCAATGACTTCAGTGACTTCAGGCAGTTGTCAGGTCTCAGGCCGGTTGGAAATGATGCAGTTGAGGAAAATGCTGCATGGAAGAAAATATTCCTCCAGAAAGAGAGAAAGAGAGAGGGGGAGGGGAAGGGAGAGGGAGGGAGGGAGGGAGGGAGGGAGGGAGGGAGGGAGGGAGGGAGAGGAGGGAGGGACGAAGCAGCATGATCCTTCTCTTTCTCCCTTTCCTCTCCCTCACTCTCTGTTTTATTCCTTCTCTTCTTTCCCTTTCTGTATTTTTTCTCCTGATCCTTTAAAACTAAGAGCCCACTTTTCTTCAAGAAGAGTGATTCTAATTCAGTCTCATTCATCATACAGAAAGTTAACATGAGGTAAACTATGTTATCTAATAGAATATTTCTAATTCTGCCTGTTTTTCCCAACAGCTGCCTGAATGAGCCATCCTGGGAATTAACACTGGTTGGAATACATTCAAGACTTTATTTTAGAACTTACTATAATTTAAAAAAACATATGAGACTTTGTTTGTTCCTTGTCAGTTTGATATGACATCTACCCTTTCCTGGTAAAAGAAACTTTAGTAGGAAAAATTTAATGGTTTCCAAGTGCACAAGCAATAGCAATATTATAATTACTCAGTGGAAAAACAGAGAGGGGATTGAGTGAGGCCTCAAAGACCTGGGAGAAAATAGTCTGAGGCTTTGAAGGAGAGTGAGATAGATGGATAGAAAAGAGATAGTATTCTAGAAAAAGGGCAAAGTGGAAGAAAATAACCAGCCTAAACTTGTTCAAAGGTCAAGAGGTAGGAACTGGAACATTCTCTGCAAAGCAGAGCAGAGGGCTGAGCAGGTAGAAAAAACTTTCAATCCAGAAAAAAAAATAGAATCATCCTAAGGTGTGATAACTATAAATCCTCGACTAAAGAGAGCTGAAACTTTGATTCAACAGCCTTCATTTGCCAAGGTAAACAAGCTCTTAAAGCTTTAAGATTTAAGTTTAGTTGTATATATAAAACAATGTGGAAAACAACTTCAGAGATGCAAGAAAATCAGTGATAAAATCAATATATCTTCTAAAATAAAATGGTTTCGTGTAGATGAGTGCTGGTATGTGCCAGTGTGTTCTCAGCAAAATTAAATCAACACAAATAAAAAGATAAATCACTAGTCATATGAAGATGCTTTACTATAATCCAGGGAGGGAGAGAGCATTGAATAAAGCAGTGGATTGTATGGCCTTACATAGAACATTAATTTATAACATGAAAAATGAATGACAAGTCAGTCCATCAATGATGTGCTCATCTATAAAACCTTAAGTCAACATTAAAGAAACCAACATAGTCATAGGAAAAAAAAAAAAACAAGAATGGTACTAGAAAAAAAAATCAAAGCTTAATTTATGCACAAAAAGAAAAACTTTGGTGTTGAGTTTACTAAATTTGATGAACTAAGGTACAGAGCACAAAGATAGATAGTGTGGATTTGGAGTGGGTATCACTAAATCACTGAGCTTTTCCCCAGTTCCAATCTTGAAATTCATCACTCTACTTTTGAAAGCACATTGGCACTTTATATAATTTCCTTATTATATAGTCCACTAGATAAAATAGTATTTCCATCAAATTCCAGAAAAGGAGTTGCATGGTAGATGGCTTAAAACTCTCCTTGTTTATACACATTCCTATTTAGAGATTCCCCCTGTTTTTGATAAATGAGTTGGATTTTGTGTGTGAAGGTTCAGTAGAAAGCATTTGTCTTACACTGTTCTTAGTTTATACATCTTTGGAAAGGCCAGTGAAGAGAAAGACAGGAGAGCTATTTTTAGGAGCTTTTCCTACATTTTTATTGCCTTTTAATGAGAGAGATCTTCGGGGTTTTTGAGGAGGAGATGATGAATAGCAGGGAGTGTGAAGTTTAAAAGAACATATATCTCAGCTATAAATTCCATAATATGGATGAAGTCTTCTTTGTTTAGATCTCTTAATTTTTTTCTCCCACCAACATATAGTGCATTTGGGAGTCATTCACTTATTTAACCTGTATTTATATGTCAGGATCACATTTTGGTGAAAGAGGTGGTAAGACATGGGAATTTCTCAAAATGTAAAGGAAAGGGAGACTGGAGAGATGGCTTAGCCGTCAAGAGCATTTGCTGCTCATCCAGAAATCTGGAGTCTGAGTTCCAGCATACACAAGGCAGTTCATTATCATCTTCAACTCCAGTTTCATGAAATCCAAAGCTCTCTTTTTTCTTTGGATACATAGACATACATGCGGAGAAACAAAAATACCTCTAAAAATAAATGCATAATAAACTATTTTTTTAATTTAGAGAAAAGAATGAATTAATTAGGAAGGAAGGAAAAAGAAACCTAGAAAGTATTCATCCAGATTTATATTGAGGGATCACAGAAGAATTAAGCACATTTGTTCTTGAGGTGGCACATTCCTCTAATTCCAGTACTCAGGAGGAAGAGGCAGGTGGGTCTCTGTAAGTTTGGGGCCAGCCTGGTCTACAAATGGAGTTCCAGGACACCCAGGGCAGTTACACAGAGAAACCCTATCTTGAAAAAAACAAACCAAAAAAAAGGGGGGGGATGACCCAATAACTATTTTTAATCTTAGCCTCAAATCTGAAATTAGGAGAACTAAGGAGAAAAAAAATCTAAGAGAAGAGGGGGAGGGGAATGGAGGAAAAGAGGGGCTTGGGGAAGATTCTAAATAAAAAATCCAGATTCAGACAGCATTCAGATCTTGCCAGTCACATGCTAAAAGAAAACAGCACATTTTCATATATTTATTCTGAATTCCAGGAGACCCTTTGGCATTTAGGTTTTAAAGCTGCATGTAGAATGTATATACATATATGTGTGCATTAAACTGTTGCATGGCTTTTCCTAGGGGGATATAAAGGAACGTCTTCTTTGATAGATAAGGCAGGCAGTAACATCAAGCAGAAATGACTCCATCCACCCTCAGTGTGGTGAAGCAGTAATTTATGAGGATTACTTACAGGAGCATGGGAAACTCATGATAGCTTCACCACCAATATGTCACACTACAGCCAATCAATTATTTTCCTCTTGCACTGAGGCAATTAGGATGTCAGGAAGGGGAGGGACCTTGTGAAGGTCTTACAAAAGCTTAAGAGGGTCTTGTGAAACTCTCGAGTCCCATGACATCCCCTTTCCCACCATGAAGGAATGTTAGCAGACCCAATCTCACACTGGTCCCTTACAGACCTTTACAGCCGTTCTGCTTAAAGATGGCCGTGGTCGCTTCACTCAGAAGGAACATCACCATATGAGCTGGGTGCAGCAGCCCTTTCCTTAATCCATAGCATTCAGGAGAGCAAGGCAAGAATTTGAGGTCAAGGCCAACCTGAGCTACAAAGGGAAATTCAAGTCCAACTTTACGCTATCAAGAACCATTGCATTAACAATAAGATGAGATGAAAAAAAAAAAGAAAGAAAGAAAATGACTCACAAAACATCTACGTAGGCATATATGTATGAGATTTTATTTTTGAAGTCATGAATTTGTACCACAGAGTCAAACTAACAGGAGCATAGCTAAAGAAAGCTCCCACATCTAGCTCTATCCTTCCCTTACAGGTTTGCAGGGGTTTTATTTTTTTATACATTTTTCATATATTCTTTCATACTAATATACAACAAAATTGAATATATGCTATTCTTTCTTTTTTTTCACTAAATACGTTTTACTATCAATAATGTACAGCTGCATTTTTCACTTAACATACAATATTGTTGGAGATCATTTAAGTATCAAGTATCTTTGTCAGTCCTATTTGCAGACTCCTGGGACCACAGTTATTATGACAACTTGTTTGTGTTAGATATTTGAGCAATATCCAGCCATTTGCTGTCATAAACAACCTTTTATAAAGTATATTTTGTTTATTAAATGTCTGTATGAGCCTGCAGTATTACTTTCCAGATATGAGTTACTAGGAAAGACTAAAATACTTCTTCCTGAGTTGTTAGATTTCAGAATGCTTAATGCACTAAATGAGTATTCTGGGATATGTTGTTGTTTGTTTTTCTTGTTTTTTTTTTTTTTTTTAATGCTTTCAAAAATACGTTTCTAGCCAGGCAGTGGTGGTGCACACCTTTAATCCCAGCACTCAGGAGGCAGAGGTAGGTGGATCACTGTGAGTTTAGGCCAACCTGGGCTACAGAGTGAGTTCTAGGAAAGGCGCCAAAGCTACACAGAGAAACCCTGTCTCGAAAAACCAACAACAACAACAAAAAATCAAAAATACATTTCTAATCTTGAATGGCTTTTGGATATTATATGATACAAAGAAAGGTTCTCCTCTTCCCCAAGGTACAAACACACAGGGATTCAGTATTCTTCATAGTATTTGTGCCATCCCACTTCAAAAATTTCAACCTTAATGTGACAGTAAGTGCCTGATTTTATTGTAGCATATTAAGCTGTGTTTGGTTGCCACCCCTGGGAGCCTGGTCTTTTCTGAGGAGAGATGGAAGGGGGATGACCTGGGGGAGAGGGAAGAAGGGAGGGGAGAGACTGGGGTGAAGTGAGGGAGGGGAAACTGTGGTTGGGTTGTAATATATTAAAGAATGATGATGATGATGACAAAAAGATCAACCTCGTACCCAATAAAAATTTTTCATTATGTAAGATGATGAAACATTAACTCACCTCATGTACCTAAGTAATATTATAACATCAAGAATTAAAAGTTCATACTTTGTAATAAGCAACACACATTGAAACTCTGGAGAACAACTTGTGAGCCATGATTTCTCAGAAAGCAATTTGATGAAATATTTATCAAAGATATTTAAGTCTATCAACAGGAGAGAGTATCTAAAATATAGCTTCATGCAACAGCAATGATTTATTATGTTTCTATATTTTTTTTGTGATGGTCTCACCATGGAGTTCAAGCTGGCCTTGAGCTCCCAACCCTCTACACTTAGTATTCTAAGTGCTAGAACTACAATTATACACCACCAAGTCCAATTCATATCAAGGATTTATGATGTAACTTTTCACAGGTATGACCTAAATGCAAAACGTGACCAAAACATGGTACATAACTGTAAGAAATAAACAAAAATAAAGCAATCTACATTCTATCAGGAACATGAAGCTTAAAAAAAACAAAGAGTAATAACAAAAGGGTCCTATGGGAATGCCTGAACAATCCAGAATGTTGCCAAAGCTATTAATGGCTTTCCACAAACTCATAGTAAGTCCCTATTGCTAAACACAGCATCTATATAAGTTACTGAACATGGAGAAGTCAAACTAATGTTTACCTACAGCCTTCACCCCATGGGCTAGTAGTATTCATGGTACATGAAGGTGCTCTGTATGCTACAAAAGAAGAAAGGTAAGCATCAGACGAGCTACAAACCCTTTGATCTACATGAGTAACCAGCCCACAAGATATGTTGCTGCAATAGTGGCATATGCTCATTGGAGTAATCAACCACTATCTGATAAGATCTAAGGCCCACTCCATGAGATGAAACCCATATCTGACACTGCTTGGGTGGCCAAGAACCTGAGACAAGATAGGACATGGAACTAGGGGAAAGACAAATACCACTGTTCTGCAAAAGGAACAATATAACTCCTAATGACATTCTTTTGTATTTGCAGATCAGTTCCTTGATCAGCCATCAGAAGAGAATCTTCCTCCTGCAGCATATGGAAACTTGAGACTAGAGGGAAACAGAGACCCACAGTCAGAAAATATTCAAAGAATGAGAGATCCTGGGACACTCGGCCCTAAACAGGATGTCCCCATCAAATCTCTACCTTCAGTGCTCAGAGAACACTGCAGAAGAGGATGTAGAAAGAATATAAAAGCCAGAGTAGATGGAGGACACAAACGAAACAAGGCCTTCTAAACACAGAAGGACTTACCTATGGATGAATTCACAGAGACAAAGACAACATGTATAAGGACGGCACAGTTATGCACCAGATGGGGTCTTAGAGCTGAAAGGAGAAGTGGACACGTGCCCCCATCCTTAATACAGACACTATCTCCAATTGTTAGACACTTGCAAGTGAAAAATTAGTTTTCTCCAAGGGAGTCTCACTGGGTAAACAAACCACTCTTAGGTGTAGGCTGCATGCCTAACAGTAGACCGTCAATAGAAAAAATGAAATGAACAGTGTCTTGGGAGTTTCTTTGTCTCATAATGTCAGAGAATTTTTAAATTTTTCTTATTAATTGATTGATTGATGACTGATTGGTTGACTTTACCTTTACAAGTCATTTGCATTCATATCATGGCTTCTGGGTTTGGGTTTTTATGGGATTCCTGAGTGTGCAAACAAGTGTTTTTTAATATATTTGTGAGTTTCTTGTATTTTTTCTTTGGCTCTTTTTGTTTGGCGTTTTGTCATTTTCCAGTTTGTTTGTTTTTGTTTTATTTTTCATTTATTGTACATCCTGACTGCAGTTCTTCCCCACCATCTCCTTCCGTTCACTGCCCCCAACTCCCTTCTGCCTCCCCCCCCATCCACTCCTCCTCTGCTTCTATTCAGAAATGGTCAGGACTCCCCTGGGTGCCAACAAAGCATGGCACATCAAACTGATATAGGACTAAGTTCCTCCCTTTTTATTAAGACTGGGCAAGGCAACCCACTGTGAGGAACAGATTCCAAAAGCCAGCTCAAGCTTTAGGGACAGCCCCTGATCCCAGTGCCAGGAGTTCCACAAACAGACAAAGCTACACAGTTGTCATGCACATGCAGAGGGCTTGGGTCAGTCTCATGCAGGCTCCATAGCTGTTGGTCCAGAGTCTGTGAGCTCCAGGGAGCCCAGGTCAGCTGTTTCCATGGGTTTCCTTGTGATGACCTTGACACCCCCCCCCCCTTGTACAATCTTTCCTTTCTCTCTTCAGATTTGTTCATTTTTTTATGTGTCTTATTTTGTTTGATTATTATTCCTTAGACTCCTGTTTGTTTTCTGAGAAATGGAAAGGGACTGGATTCGGTTGGGAGGGGAAATGGAAAGGAATTGAGAGGACTGGTGGTGTGGGAAATGGTTATCAGGATATATTGTATTCAAAAACATCTATTTTCAATGAAAGAAAGGGCAGCAAAACAAAAGTAATAAAAATGAAGAGTCAGAAGAGGAGTGCTAGATAGTGAAAAAGGAGGAGGAGGACAAGGATGGAGGGAAGAAGCTGACTGAAAGAGGGAAGCAGGGGAAGATTCCAAGCAATCACACATCAAAAAAACTGTGAGTCTTTTAAAGACTTCAGAGACTACTTATTAGTTATCAATGAGTGATAATCTGGGGGAAAAAAAGGAGAGGGGAGATCAGATCCATACCATCTTTACTAAACATAAAATGAATAGTCTGAAAATACACTTTAAGCAGTTGGACCAAATCACTCAAGAGTAAAAAGATGGCTGGCAGGATTGCTTAGTGGGTAAATTACTTGCTGTAAAACACTAAAGACATGAGCTTGAGCCCTGGAAATTGCATAAAGGGAGATACACCAAACCCACTTGTAGTGGGTAGCTGTTCCAGTTTTGACCTGGAAGTACTACCTTCATTGAGGTTTCAGTAACTGTCATGCCTACAAGGTGGGGCAGAGACAGGAGCCCTTAAGACCCAAGATCCAGATGTGCCAGCTCTCTTGGTTCCAGGATCCTGGACGCTGGAGGTAGACCGAGCAGAGTTTTCCAGAGAACACTGCTGGACTGCACTACACCTTTCCTAAACCCTGTAACCTATCCCTTTACTTGTAAGTTACCCCACAAAATAAACCTCCCTTTTAACTACATGGAGTTGCCTTAATACTACAACTAATACCCACTAATAATAGTAATAAACAATCATAATAATGAATATACATTAATGATTGCCATTACAGGTACATATTAGCCTCCACCATTCACCAAAAGTTAGACTTATGGTTGTAACCACAAACATAATGTCCGAATATAATCAAAACTGTATAAGTGGCTTAAAGGTGATAGTTCTGCAAGTTGAACTTTACCAATAATACAGAAATAATAAAACTTCAATAAAAATTGCCTTAGATGTTTTCATGACTTTTTACTTCATAGAAAAATAAAATAATTTTCACTATACTTATTCTTGTACTTTTATTAAAAAAAACAACTCTGGGAAAATGACTATTCAAGAAGTATTTTAAATTAAAATTCTAATTTATGAAACAAGACTCCACTTTCATTCCAAATTCAAGGACATAAAACTGAGAACAGTTGAACCAAAAAAATGAAAAAAATATTATAATTGTTAATATAAAAAATTTTCCCCCATCTACTACATTACAACCTTCAACTTCTCATTTGGTCTCTGAGGATGATTGCAACATGCTCACATAGTTATCATTCAGGACACTAATCACTCTTAAATTGGATCTAACTATAAATGGAAGTTTTTGACCCACCATCAACTGCCAAATACCTAGCAGTCACTTTCCAAATAATTGACTCAGAGGCTTAGTATTACTTACAAACCCTTGACCAATAGCTCAGGTTTATTACTGTCTAGCTCTTACACTTAAATTAACCCATAATTCTTAACTATATTTAGCCACATAACTTGTTACCTTTTCTCAGTAGAGCATTCTCATCTTGATTTCTCTGGGTCTGGCTGGTGACTCTTGACTCTACCATTTCTCTTCCAAGCATTCTTAGTTTGGTTGCCCTGTCTGCCTGGCTACTGGAAAATCAGCATTTTATTAAACCAATTCAAGTGACAAATCTTCACAGTGTACAAGAGGATTATTCCACAGCATCCAACTATATCACTGCTCGGAATAGCTTAGAGGAAACTAGATCAGCCTGCCACAGAGATACTTGAACATCCATGTTTACTGTGGCTTTATTCAAAATGAAATCAGCTGAGGCATCCACCAGTAGATGAATGGAGAAAGAAAACAAGGAATACAGAGAGAGAGAGAGAGAGAGAGAGAGAGAGAGAGAGAGAGAGAGGAGCATTGAAGTTTTATTAACATATTTTCTCTCTTGAGAGGAACCTGGGTTTGGGTTTGTCATGTCAATAGGAAGGCAATAGGGGGTGAATGTGGTTAAACTGCAAGAAAAATTTGGCTCAGTTGGAAAAATAAAAGCTTGTAAAATTCACATTTCCTATCAGAAATAAAATTATGAGTATAAGAAATCCACCCTGCAAAATAAACCTCTACTACTTTACTTACATGCTGCAGTGGCACACACAACCCCTTTGGTTGACTCTCATCAAATACTTTGTGTGTGTGTGTGTGTGTGTGTTGTGTGTGTGTGTGTGCGCGCGCGCGCGTGCCTGTGTGATGCACATGTTCATATTGGTGTGTAGAGATGTATGATGGGAGTGAAAATGTGCACGTGACACATGAATGTGGAGACCAAAGGATAACTGAAGGTATCGGTCCTTGTCCATCTTATTCAAGGTGTTTTGTCATTGTTATTTGCTGTTGTATACTGCAGGCTGATGAGCCTGCAAGCTTCCATGAACTCTTGACTTTGTCTTCCAGCTTGTACCAGGACTACAGAACTGTTTTGGTGCTCTTGTGTTCAGCTTTAAGTGATAGAATGCTCATCCTCACTTTTGTTTGGATGATCATTTTACCCACTGAGGCACTGTGGAAGTTTGAAAGTAACTGGCCCCCATAAGCTCACAGGGAGAGGCACTGTTATGAGGTATGCCTTTTTTTTGGAGGAAGTGTGTTGCTGTGGGGGTGGACTTTGAGGTCTCCTATGCTGAAGCTATTCTCAGCATCACAGTTCACTTCCTGTTGACTGCAGATCAAGATGTAGAACTCTCAGCTCCTTCTCCAGCACCATGTCTGCCTGCACACCGCCATGTCCTGCCATGAAGGTAATGGACTAAACTAATAAAATTATAAGCCCCCCAATTAAATGTTTTCCTTTATAAGCATCATGGTATTTCTTCACAGCAATAGAAACCCTAACCAAGACAAGCATTTTACCTGCCCCCACCTATTTTGGTTCTAATGTCTGTGAAAATGACTGAAGTGTGTGGTAACCATCCACTTCTCATTACATTAAATAGAATGTGTCATGTAGTTTATTGTTATGCTAAATGTCTGTGGTCTCCCTAATTACATGTGCTGAAATCATAAGTCCTGAAAGTGATGATCTTAGAATGTGGGGCCTCTGGGAGGCTATTAAATTGGTGGTGACAGTTCTCACAATGGTATTAGTGACTCTATCAAATGGACCCCTTACCTTTTTCACCATGTGAACACAGGGAGAAGACGGGAAGTGGCCCTCACCATACACAGAATCACTTTGTGCCTTAATTTCAACTAAGCATCCTCCAGAACAAAATACAACTTTTATTTATTTGAGAAATGAAGTTCTGGTTGTTTATTAGACACTCAGCTTTTGGTACTTTGGTATAGTAACACACACAAGAAAAGGAATTAATATGAAACAATTGTAGAGATAATAAAATAATAATTCCATGTTCAATCTTGCTGAACTAAAACATTTAATTTCTCTTCCCACTAACATTTCAATTTTCAAGCCTGCTAAATGTAGAATTTGTTTACATTATTACTTAAGTATGTATGGTCACATTATTTTTAAGGTACAATAAAGGAATCTGTAAGACCTGAAATTATTTACTCCAAAAGGAATAAATAGGTAAAGAACTTGAATCATTAACCAATATTTTGTCAACCATTTGTTAAATGGAACATTTAAAGAATAAGTATTATCAAATATTCTTTATATATTTATATAGGCATGGAAGGGAGTCAAAGTTTGCACAAGGCATGGTAGCCCATGCTTTTCTGGAGAAGGTCTCGAATAAATGCATAGTTATCTAAAGAAGAGGTAAGTAAAAACACCTTGGGAACTCTATAAAGCAAGTCAGAAAACGAAGGAGAAAGTCATTCCTATTTGATGGACAGAGCCGAGTGATGGGAAGGAGAATAGAATGAAGAATGGAAGAGACAGGAAGAACATTTCCAGAGTTGCTGGAAGCAAGTTTTTATTATGAGGGGAAAATAGAAACCAAGAGAATGTAAGCTGGATCCAACAATGAAGGCCTGGAAAGGCCGTCTAGAGCCATCCATTATTCCACAAATAAAACATCTGTGTGACCAGTCTTTTCATCCAGATATTTGGCTTTATCCCAACATTTGACTTGAAATTTAAGATAAAAATAATCAAGAAAACAAAATCCATGGGTAAAGGTCAAGGAATAGCTGATTTTGATTTTGGAATTTTTTCCCAAAGGAAACAGTGTTATCATCATCCCTTGGGAGTTTAGACAAAAAGGCACTCAGGGTAGGAAACTAAATTGTGACAAAAACGTGAATAATAATAATAATAACAATAATAATATGAATTATAATATAAAATTGGTCTGTTCTTAATATTTGTATAACTTTATTAATGCTAACACTTTAAATGCTATCTAAAATGATACAGTACCCTACCCCCATGCTACCTCTACACAATGAAGACACAGTGTAACTGCGTGGACTGTTTCCAGATCAGCATTCTGAGATGGTAACTGTATGGTGATTCGTACACAAAACATTTTTTTTATTTATTATTGTATTCACTTAAATCTGTAGCCTGGAAAGTCACGAGTTCCATCATAAATTTGAGAGCCATGAATTTTAAGGCAGTCTAGAGTCCAGCCATAAATTTTGGAGTCATGGTTTTGGCAACGGTCTTAGATTTGCCAAAGTGTGTCTTCCTAACCTCAATCCAGTGACATCAGTACAGCCAGAGCTTAATCCCTAAGCAGGCACCATTCCAGCTATAAACACAAGGAGGTTTTCACATTTTAAGCTATCAACTCTGCATAGCCAAGAGTTTAGTCGTGACTTTAAAATTTACATAAATTTGGGTCTTAATCCCTACAAGCATAGTATTAAAATAAAAATTATTCAAGCACGCATGTTATTTTTAAAAACTATTTTTCTCTTTCTTGAGTGGGACAAGACTTAAGGAAAATCTGTTGATTTGAAATAGTTGATCTTGGTGTGCTTCCTTGGTCTAGTTTTAATGTCACTGAAACCCAATTTCTCTTGTCTTCCTTAAAATGAACTAATGTCCAATCATCGTAGAAATAATTCAAGTAAATGAGAAATCATAAATGGCCTGGGAACTCACTAATTTGGTCAGTTTATTCAGAAACAAATGGCTGGAGCTCCAAAGAGAGCAGCTGCCTTAGCTCCAGTTGAGTGTAGGCATTGGTCAGCTTAACGTGCCAGAGAAATGACATGATTGGACAGAGCGAATGGGCAGTGTGACTTGCTCTTCCATCCATAGAGTCACTGGGGGTATTAGCAAGGGAAAGGCTGGAAGTGGAGAGAAAAGGTCCTCAGCATTCGCTTTAACTGTGGTTTTCATGAAATACTCATGTTGTTTACATTTTCTCTCCCAAGGATGTAACATAAAGTATCCTCAACATTTTCAAAGTTAAATATTTTCAGTTCAGTTCTTTTAATTATTCATTCTAAATGTGCTTTTAGAAAGTCCCAGATCCCTAAGGGCTGAGGATATGAAGTTAGATATGTGACAGTAAGAAAATTGTGGAAATACCCCATAGTTAAGGTACGGGGTTGGTAAGGAAAGGAGAGAAGATGGGAGGGGAGGGGAGGAGAGAAGAAGGGAAGAGAGGAAGGGGAGGGGAGGAGAGGAAAGGAGAGGGAAGGGAGGAGAGGGGAAGGGAGGAGAGGGAGGGAGGAAGAGAGGAGAGAAGAGGAGAGGGAGGGGGAGGAGAGGGGAGAGGGAGGGAGAGGGGAGGGGAGGAGAGGGGAGGAAGAGGAGAGGAGGGGAGGGGAGGAGAGGAGGGGAGGAGAGGAGAGGAGAGGAAAAAAAGAAAGGACATCAAGAAAAGCAACAACAAAAAACTAAATTCCAGTGATCTCTATCTGATATTGTTGTCTTCATGCATAGATTGCTTTCATTATAGTTATATAGGACACAATCAAAAGACACAAGAAAGAGAGATATTATTGTTAGCTAAAGGATAAGAAGAGTAAGTAATATACTCAGAACCACACAGATAATAAATATCAGTGCCAAAAGAAAAGAGATATCCTTAATTCTAACTCCACACCATATAGCTTAATAATGATTAAAACAATAAAAATGGGAAAATGAGGTATGCATGATACAATAAAGTATTTTCTAGCATACAAGGTAATAGTCATCCATTCTCTTAAGATGATTTTATATATTTATGTTAAATACTGTCTTACGACCTAGTGAATACAGCAAGTGAAAAATATAGTATAATTTTCAAAGAAATAATCAGGCAGTCAAGTACAGAATTTATATAGTAGCAAGTAGTCGGATGAAATTGTTATTGTCTCATTGTTTTTAGCTCTTTATCATTTCCAGAGTTGTTGAATACCTACTTACTCTTACTGTCAGATGTTTTTCTGTGTTTGAGATGAAAACTGCAAAGCAAATGTAGGTATTGGATGTCAGTGTTTCTTTACAGAGGAATTTTATAAGAAGCCGTCTCTTAATATCAATTGAAATAGTGTGCTATTAGGCATTACATAGTATAAAATACCAAGAATTTTAAAACAGTTGCATAAATACATTTATCATCTCAAGGTACAGTTCTCTGGCTCCTCTTTAAACTCTCACAATTTTGCATGGATATTATAACGGATGGTTGTATAGAGACTTAGCCTAAGACGTTAGTTTGGAAAATAGATCCTTCCTTCTCGCATTGATGTGCAGGAAGTAGAAAGCAAATGTCAACTATAAATGTAAAACAGGACAGAATCAACTATTACAGCAGATCACGTAAGTGGCTCAGTTCAAACATGCTTGTCTGGGAATTTTGTGCTGTCCAGATGGGTCAACTTGATACATGTACTTATATACATCCTACTAGAGTCAACTAAAGTCCCTTATAACTGGAACATCTCACAAACTGACAGCTTATGAAATATCAAGGTATTGAAATATAAGCCCAGTGTGATGGAAATTAGAAAAACATACAAAAATCAACTTTAATTATGTGCACATTAATTGGACTCAAATTAGTTGTATACTCACAAAGCAAAAACATTTGTAGGATTGATACTGAGATCCGCTAGATAGGGAGGCAAATGAAAGAAAAAGATAATTTTATTTTTGACTACTTTAGGAAGGAAACAGAAAATACAGCCAATACCCGATATGGCAGGCTAATTAAATAAATTATGTAATTTCAGATAGTGGAGAGGGAATGATCATGTTAATCAAAGAATTACCATGTTAGCTGGGGAAAAATAATTAGAAAAACAAAGCAGAGCTAAACAAAACAAAGCAATTTGAAGACAATGTGTTTTCTAAGTTAATGAATTTATCAGAGCCTTGGGAATGGAGGCTAAAACTCAATTGGAATAAAAGTGAAATAACAAAAGATTAACATCTTTAAAATTTCATGTCTAAAGAAGGAGGGGAAAGATCCTTACTTTCTGGCAACGATGCTCATACTCCCATAAGTTTAGGGAGAAGGTAGAAGGATCTCATTTTTAGTTATGTTGAGAACAATTGGCTTCTCTGTCTTTGTTCTTGTCCTTCAGCAAGCATGGCCAACTACAGCAGAATGGGCAGTAGAGTTTTGTTCCACTGGTGGTATTGTTGTGTTCCTCCCTTATTTGTGGTCCTTGTACATTAGCTTTATACCCTGACTCACAGAGCTGGATAAAATCCATTTCATTAAGTCCCTTCATGTTTAGGGATCCTAAATAAACTACCTTCAACAGACTATTCTTAGGCCTGTGCCCAGATTTAAAGCCATGTAACACCTGGACTTTGTGAGCTTAACCTGCTGTGACAAATAAAAATAAATAAGAAAGTTTCCCGTAGCTGACAGCCCAGGTGGAAGTTTTACTATAATTTCCATCAGTCATGGAGGCAGGCTTCAAGTGAAATAAACTGTATTTACACATAGGTTTGTTCAGAAAGGGGTTTCTATTCATGCTTTATACAACCTCCGAAACTTGGAAGGAATCGACAGATATAAACAAACCAGGAATATGGATCCCCTTGTCCATTTGTAACTTCAAATGCGTGTTTGCATGTGTCTTTTCTGTACAGACAAGTTAGACCAGGGGGCCAATTGAACTTTGTCCTTATTCAGAGGTAAAAATTGGTCTGGATGTATAAACAATAGGCGGGGGAGGGGAAGAAAGCATGACCTACTCCTTTCAGATCTTCATCTCATATGGATTCTGTCCCATTGACACTGATTCTGAATTGATGGAACTAGAGAACACGAAATTTTTAAAAAATGGAAGATAGTGTATATGATGAAAAAAATTAAAATCTTTTCAATTTTAAGCTCTTCACAGTCTATAAACATTGAACAAAGAAACCAAAAAGGTGTAGGATTTAAGATTTTGTGTGTAAATTTTTTTCAGTTCTTTCAGATTTTTACACATGTGCATATGTAGAATGCACTATGGTCCTATCTGCACAAAAGTTATTGTTAAGTAACTGTTTTGTAAATATACAGGATGGAAGTTGAAAACAAGTTCAAAACCAAAACTTTTGAGAGAAATTTTTCAGTATGATACAAAAACATCTTATAAAGTTATCATAGTAAATAAAGTATGGTGAAAAATAAAATAATAGCTCCAAGCAACAGAGAACACGAATATTCTACATAATAATGACAGCATTTAAAAGCAGTTAAAAAAAAAACATTAAATAGCATGTTTAGATTTGGGGGAGAAAGAGGACAGAGATAAAATCTTCTTTTTATCAGGGAATATCACGGCTTTATGTTCTTTGGGTCCAAGTGTATCTGATCTTTTGGCATTCTGACATGCCTTTGTCATCTACAAAATTCATGTTAGAGAATCTCATAATTAAGTTGCTAAAAACTGCTAAATTAAAAAGTAAAAGGGACGCTAGGTTTGGGGGGTGTTAGCTCAGTGGTGAATGGCACTAAGTTGTAAGCCATTAGGATAATAGCATAAAGGACCTCAGTTTCGTCCCCATGCTTGTCCACACCAGGTAGTTCACAATGGCCTCCAGCTTTGTGGAATCCAACACCCTCTTCTTGCCTCTGTGGGCACTGCACTCACATGTACAACAGCCCCATACATATATGGGCTTGGACCTGCCTAGGCTCAGTGTGCCAGGCTCTGCTGACTTCCCATGGGAGACCTTGATTTTGGGGATGTAGGGGTGTGGGGTGGCTTGGGAGAGAGGGCTGTTGGGATGGGAGGAGGGGTGATCTGTGGGTGGAATATGGAATGAGTAGAAAATTTCTTAATAAAAAAATGGAAAAAAAGTAATTGTGTACTCTCCCAATTAACCAAGAGAGCAAACAAATTAGTCTGTTTATACTTTATATATATACTTTATATATAATCTGTAACATCTTCAGAAAAAGTCAAAATATCACTGTAAATAGTTTCCAATTTGTTTATTATGTGACACCACCTTCATTAAAAGAGTCTACTAAAACAGTTACTAGAATGAGTACACTATATGTTTGAGTGCATTTATGTAAAACATAAGCAAAAACAAAATCAGTTGCAGCACACACATGCAGTATAATTTGTATAATTGCTTAAATATGAAGAAGAATATTACATGTTAAGCTAAGCTCAGAATTTCTAAGAGTCAAGCACATTAAAAATAGTTTTGCATAAAGGACTATGAAAAGAATGCATGAAATCACACTTATAGTACAAGGAGATAATATTTATAAGATCGTATTATGTTATCTGGTTAGTTCCCTTTCTGGAGTAGTTCAACATACACAAATATATTTATGAAGTGATAGGTATTTAAATAACAATAGGCAACAATCCAAGAAAATTTTAACTAGCTACAAAATATTCAATAATAAAAGTCTCTTGAGCATGTCGGTGAAACTACTGCTTTTTTACAGGATAATAGAAATGAGAGATAAAGAGGGGAGAAAGAGAGAGATGGCGGAAGTAAATGAAATGCGAAACAGGTTTCTAATGGAAATGTAATAATTCATTTATATTCATAAAAACACTTAGGACAGTTTCACATGTGGAAGACCTTTTTACAATGAATATGCAGAAGAATTACCATCTTCTAAATCTAATAAATTGAAATATTTGTGCTAAAATAAATAAATAAATAAATAAATTTTGAACAACTATTTTAAAAACTTTTCATGGGGCTGGAGAGATGGCTCAGTAGTTAAGAACACTGCATGTTTTTCCAGAGGTTTTGAGTTCAATTCCTAGCAACCATGTGGTGGCTCACAACCGTTTATAGTGGGATCTGATGTCCTCTTCTGGTATAAAGTTGTACATGCAGATTGAGCACTCATACATAAAACAAACAAACAAATAAATAAATCTTTTAAAAACTTTCATGTTTTAACTGAGTTTATGATTCTGTGTTGTGCTACAGTAATACCTATCCTTGGCTACATCTAGTCTGTGGACAGTAGGGTCAATACTCATGAATGATTAGATGCCTTAACGATATTAATATTTAAGAAAGTAAAAAGAAATAATTGCAGGCCAAGAAGAAACTACAGATGACTACTATCTATTTTGAAGATGCAGAAGAACTTGGGCAGAAATTGAGAAATAGTAAGAAGACAAATGCAGAATGCTTTCCTAACAAAAGGTAGAAACGTTTGAATCAAAGACAAAAATATAAAGAACACTAAAAGAAAACTAGAAGTTAGGAAGGCATCAGAACACACACGATATATCAGTTGACATAATTTCAATTTACAAAGAACCATGATAAATAAAATGGCAAACACACTAATGTTACACATAAGCCAGATTATTATACATATATAAGGATATTTTCATTGTCTTCCTGAAACAGGAGACACAATACTATTAATCTGATCCCTTCCTGAAAATTTGCAAGAAATTTTCATGAATGATTTGCAAATTTAGTCAATGGAATTATAGGTTTTACTTAATAGGATTATCATTGTAGGTATATCTATTTCCATGTTATGGCTATCGATGACAAAATGCTCTCATAAACCATTAATTAGAGAAATAAAACCAAACTGAAATAAAATTAAGAATTTGACACAAAAAGCAAGGAGGTCATTGTATAATATTCTTGTCTTTAATAACTATGTGAACTTTGAGTATCCATATATAGAAAAGTCTAAATAGATTTCTACCCACTACCACACTGATAAACAATTACTGTGAATCTGGATCATGGTTAATCCTATTCTTAGTTAGGAATCAATTTGTCTATCGATGGTGGTTGCAGTAGCTTTTGCTGTGTGGTGAACTCTCATTGATATTAGCCAATGTGTAGCTAATACAAAAATAAATTTATCTTGCTGATGATAAAACAAGGTATATAACTTATCATATTGGATGAATATGATAAGGGGAAACAGAAAGAACAAGATTAGACACCTGTTCAAAAATCCCACAGCTGCATTTAATTGGGAAAACTATGTTATTAAAAATAAGTAGCACTATGGAATGCTATTGAGTCATGTTCATCTTTGCCATAGGACTCACTCACATGCTAGAACCCATAAAACACGTCCCTTTGATGGATAGTTCAATGTGTCCTTGCTTATGTTTAAGGGAAAATAGTACCATCAGTGGTCTATTTCAAATGTATCAAGAGTCTTCTCACACTTGAATTGAGTTTCAAAATATTGAATTCATGAATATTTCTGTTAATTTTTTATATAGGCAGTTATAGAAGCTGGATTCTTGAAGTTTGAAAAAATGACCATGACTAGCTCTCACAGACGAGTTGGAGATGTCAAAAACCTAAAAATAAACAAGCAGAACCCTACCTCTATGTTGTACTTCTTGCCATCTTCTGTCTCTGATAAAAATGGCTTATTTTCATGCTGGAAAGACCAAGCACTTTTAATTTTGTCATCCGTTGTGATAGCGTGTTACTCAGCCAGAAATGTACAATGGCAATAATTTGTAATGGCAGTAACTTATGGTGGCAGTTACAACTTTAATCCTACCTTGGTGCTGTGGTACAAGTTGGTCATCTTTGTTTTTAGAAAGATTAAGGAAGGTATGCTTTATTATTACAACATCAACCCCTAAGTACATGTCTTTGATGAAGAGATCTCAAGGAATGGGAGTAAATGCCACAGCTGAGAAAAATGCTCTCCAGTAAGTGACCAAAGCCATCAGAGAAACAATGTGCTTTTTACCAAAAGCAGCAGCAACTTTGCTGACTCTTCTCCCTCTGGAACTTGCTTCTCGGCTGCTGCTTCTACATTTTAGGGAAGGTAAACAAAGTCTCAGAGTCTACTCACAGGCTGCTATTCTCATCTCTGGGTAGGAAACTTTCATTCCACAAGCTTCTTTGCAGTTATCTTAGTTCTATCATTTAGACTTGGACTCACATGGAGAGAGTTGGCATGGCTTAGGAGCAAGTTCATGGCTACAGACTTGTGAGGCACCTAATCAGCACACTTGGTGGAAATGCAATGAGTTTTTGGTCACTTATTATGAAGAGTGTGGCTCCCAACAGACAGCAAGAAGTGTTGGATATAGTGTGAACCTTATAGTCAGACTCCACGTGTTAAATCTCAGCTCTCATTCAACGGCTCTGGCATCAAGTACATGTTCCTTTACTTAATTTCTCAGTGTTTTCATCCTAAATAGCTACTTAGCAAAAACTGAAGACAAAGATTAAATGAGAAAATTATACAAAGTTTAAAGATTAAATGTGGTTGAATAAGTGAGAATGAACTTTTAAAATATCTATTTAAAGTAAGTAAGGAGCTGTTTAGGAGTCCATACTCTTAGAACATTTAAATTTTTCCTATCGCAAACATTTGGATATTACTAGATTTTTATTGTGATGATTGTTTTCAGACAGGTTTCATTATGTACCTGAGGTTGGCCTCAAACTCCTGATCCTCCTGCCTCAGTTCCCAAGTGCTAAGATTACAGGTGTGTGCCACCATACCGTCCTATGAAACTGTTTAAGAACTATATAGCGATTTAAACATGTATCTGGTACTTCATTTCCTGATGTCTTTGTGTTTGTAGGGTAGAATTTGGTTACCAATAACTTCTTTAACTTTGGCCTTTGTCTCTAGAATCCAAACTTCATGAAGTTAGAAGGATCCAGGCCTATTTCACTCCATTGCTTTTCTGGTGCCTAATCAACACCTCTTAATAAATATGTGTTGGTTAGATGCATGAGTGAAAACTAATTTCCTCTTAGAGAAAAAGAATAAATTCAGTGATCACACTGCCTCTAGGTTTTCTCCATCACTAACGGTTTCTCCGAAGGGAGAAAAGGCTGGCAGGAGCATCCATTCTGTGTCAAATTTGGTTACTGAGCAGTCCATTGAAGCTTTACTGTTCATGGGATGAGCCATGCCCTAAACTGATATAATTTTGCCTTGACAAATAGTTTTGTTGCACAAAGGAGACAAGAATAAAAGAATGACTCTTTTCTATAAAAATCGAACTCGGAGACAGCCTCACCTGGGAGTATGTGCCCTGTTACTGATCAGCCCACAGGAAGGGCCAGTGTTGTGTGAAAGGACAAGTCAAATCTCCCTTTCTTACCAAAACATTAGGCATCCAGTGTGGGGGAAACCTGAGAAAGGGGTCGTTCAGCTTTCTATTTTTTACTATCTGCCACTTCTTTTGAACAGCATGGGTGGCGCTGAAGGCCTCTGGCACTGTTCCCAGAAGCATGGCCCCTGCCAGGCAGAATTTGCACCTTCCCAAGTGCTGATTGACTGTGAGAGAAAGATAGTCCTCCCTGGAAACAGCATTCTGGGGAAGATATTACCCCCTCTATTCAGGCTGTGGAGAGGATCCTGGGAAGGGGAGCACTTCTCTAGTGGTAGTAGGTAACAGATAACTTGATTCTTTTCTCATAACAGCTGCTCAATGTGCCACTTACTTTGAAGACTTGAGTTTTCTAGACACAGATCATAGAAAAAAATATAAAAAGCCACAATATTCCACCTTCCCCCTCTCTCTCTTACTGTTATTCCTTTTTTCCATTTTCTATTCTTCTTAAAAAAACAAAAAGAAAGAAAAGAAGGAAGGAAGGAAGAAAGGAAAGGAAGAAAGAAAGGAAGGAAGGAAGGAAGAAAGAAAGAAAGAAAGAAAGAAAGAAAGAAAGAAAGAAAGAAAGAAAGAAAGAAAGAAAGAAAGAAAGAATTTGTTTTCCCAGCTATCAGCAGCCAATGCACACAGCATTCTTCATCAGGGTTTGCCTTTTAAACCATCAACCCTTT
The DNA here is from genome assembly GCF_004664715.2 of Peromyscus leucopus. Taxonomy (NCBI): domain Eukaryota; kingdom Metazoa; phylum Chordata; class Mammalia; order Rodentia; family Cricetidae; genus Peromyscus; species Peromyscus leucopus. Next base: position 40,352,493 of record NC_051077.1, on the reverse strand, counting down.
CTGTGAGAACATCAAACATATGTCCACCAGATGCTGGGGAACAGCGCGATACTAAGGACTTGACTCAAGTGAACAATAATCTGTGGACAGCGGGTGTGAACCTGAGCTGGACCAACACCTCATCAGACCGAATGGCTAATTGATTTCAAAATTAGACTTGGTATTTCTGAACAATAATCTTAAAAGGCAGCAATAAAATACATCAGGATCCTTTGAGCTGGCCAAGCTTTCATCCAAATAGCTTATTACAAAGAGCTGGCACACCTGAACTTTGGCACAGTCATATAAATCCAAAAAGAGCAAATGGAAACCACATTTGGCACTGAAGAATTTGTCAGGAGGAGTTTTAGGAAACATGATTTTTGTTGTTGTTGTTGTTGTTTTTGGAAGATGATCTTTGTGTTGGTGGTAGGAAGCAATTCATTGAAGGCATTTTGCTCTGACACCTGTGATTTATGCAATAAAATATGCACAATCAGTACTGGAAAGGTTTGGGGTATCACACGATTGTTGATACACCAGGAGCAGCCAGGGCACAGCAAGAGTTATAGTGGCACCATTAGCGATAACTTACTCGCATGTGTAGGCCTACCCCTTTGAACTCTGAAGAGCTGTTTTGTGGCATCGGGTCCACGACGGTTTAAATCTAACTGCCCTGTGATGACAATAAATTATACCAGCTATTTCAGAAATGCTTGGAATCTTGTCTTGGCTCTAGCGCAAACCAACTGACATTACAATTCCTTGTAGGAAAGATGGTATAAATACTTAGGAGGGCAAAATGCAAGATTCATACAAAGGCAAGGGTATATATACATTCTAACGTCTTTCTCTTGCAGCCCTTTTTTGAGTTCTTCTATAGATAATGCTGAAAGAGATCGTCCATAGGAAAAGAAAAGAAAGAAGCAAACACCAGAGAATGCCCGAGTGAGTTAAATAAATTAGAGAATTAATTGATTGTATAATTCACACTAGAAGGGGAGGGGCATCTTGCTTTAATTTTCTGCGTATTTAAGGAGAAAGGCTTCTGATACAAATAATTGACTCAATTTTTAATACTAATTTTTGGTAAGGACACTCTCCCTAACTGGATGTTTTATTTAAGCTTTTCATGACTGTGAGATTCATTGTAAAAAGGACAAAATATTTCATGAAGGGAAGAGGAAAAAAACATAAAGGAAAGACAACTGCATCACCAGCATCTGTCTATCTAGACAAAGAATTATTGTGAGAACAAAGATGGAAGGGAATGACCCCAGAGAATTTATCTCCAGTTGAAAACATTCTCCTTCATCATGCTCTCCTGTCCCAAGTTAATTTTTCTCTACTAAAAAAAAAAAGTGACAACCTAAGAGACATTGTGATTATGCCTTTCTGACAAGAAATGAGTCTCCTTGCAGTGGGGGTGAGCCTGAGGTAGGATGAGAGGTTGATTGCAACTCAGGAATTATAAAGGTTAGAGATCTGAAGAGAGGAAATTTAGGAGTCTTACCCACCTTCCGTTAATTCACTGGTTGATGGACACATCTTCCTTCCCGGACAGTAATTTCCTCATTTCTGAATGGTCTCTACAGTCTCCAGGGTCTCTTTCTTCCTAAAGCATTGTAAAACTATAAAATAGCTTATTCATATGAGATTTTTTCAAAGCTTGCTGTCCTTATTGTTTTGGTAAAAAAGCAGAAGAAAAATATGTGCGGTGTAACTGAATAGGATATGTGTACACAGTTTTGAAAAATTGGTTTCCAAACATGTGCTTTTAAAATATGAGATAGGAAATAAAATTTGATTAAAAAAAACTATTTGAGCTTAAAGTAACTTTAAGATAGAAATAGATACATGGAAAGAATTCTTGTTTGTTTGTATAAGATAATAGCAAAATTCTCCAAAATAAATTGGCTTCTGGGAAGACATTTTTAAAAAATCATATTCTTATTTATCTAGTCAATCAGAGTGTTTCTTTTATGAAGGCAGATGTATACTTGAGAAATCTGAGTTCTCTAAATAATCACTAATGTAAAGATTATTAGGTGCTGGGGAGTTTGAGATATTAAGGTGAATGACTATGTAATATTCTATTGATGTACAGTTTCTGTACAAAACAAGAGACCAGAGAATGCACTGGGTTTCAAATAATAGATTTCAAAGTAATGCTCATACTAAAAATGGGCATACAAATCTTAGTGATTTTCATTTGGATGCACATTTCAGGAATTTAAAGTGATAGTAACATAACTTTAAATAATTTTAGCTGGAATCTGACATATTTAGAGGAGTTCTGTTTTTATTTTGTTGAATATGCATTTTTGTATCACTTAAATGATTTCTCTAGTTTTGCTGAAATGGAAATCCTGATGATAATAAGATTTAACAAATGGATGCTGTTGTAATAAGTAGCTTAAACTCAGCAACTCAATTATTTCACAAGATACTTACAAGGAGGGTACGAATACATCAGTTTAACCATTTAACCAGCTTTAAATGAATTAAGTAATTTCCCTGGTTTCATATGAACTTTTAGGGAGCCCCCACTCACTACATCCTTTTTTTAAAACAATATCTAAATTAACATTATGTCATTCAGAAAATGAGCACTTCGTCTATCTTGTTCACTGTGATTGAGTATTGTGGAAGAAAATACCACAGAATGATGCTGTGGATGAATATTGTGAAGAAAACGCCATGGAATGATTCTGTGGACCATGATTTGAGAGTGGTCCAGAAGGGCCTGAAAGGAGGTAGCAGATGAGAGTTGACATTTGAATGACACAAAAGCATCCAGCTGTGGGAAAGATCTTGGACCCAGGCAGGAAGCAGAGCCAACAGCTAGTAACTGTGAGGCTGGGATGAGTTTGCAGAGGATGAGCAGAGGAGGTTTGTGTGGTGAGAGCCTTGAGCAGGGGATGGAATGACGAGATGAGGGAGAAAAGGTATACAGCGCATGTGGTCTTAATGTTGGAATGTAGTATGTTCATAAAATATTAATGTAAATCTATCTTTTAGAGTATCACCATTGGCATATATTTTAAAGGTTTAAAACAAGATTTGTAAACTTTACAGACTCTGGATACTTGGAGATATGTAAAGACAAAAACTAAACTGTTAATGGTCTTCCTTGGAAAAGCACACACATGCAGATAAATGTGCACAGTATTTCACAATTTAATTAGGGTCACGTTCTTCTTGGAGCCCGTTCCTGGGGCCGTGAATTTTAAGTTAAAATACACAGAAAATATTTTACAGTAAGCCAAATTAATTGTGCTCATTAAATCATAGTTATTATCCCCAACTTAGTACACTGGTTTTCCTCCTAAAATTACATAGTCAGGCTATTTACATTCCACCCTGCATAAGATGAAACTTCCAGTTCAACCCCATGCTGAAGTTTTGTTTCTGTTGTTGTTGTTTTTAACAGATATACAATTTACCTTCTGAAATTTTGCTATGTATAAACCAAATATCTGTAGTTAAAAAAAGCATTTCTATAAATCACTTACCAACAACACTTGATTTAAACTGATACGAAGCAGCTATTTATGCCTAATTGTATCATTCATGTTTATAAGGGGTTTTATATCTGTCATGTGTTGGAATTTCTCCTGGTGAAGCTTCAGAATTAATTTTGATATCATATAATGCAGAGTGTGTGGCTATATATGCACATCTATGGGTTAATGCACGTACCTCCTACATCCAAAAATAAAAGTAAAAGTTTTGAAACACATAAAGCATTAAGATTTGAGGGTAAAAAACCTATAGACATGAACTTGCCTTCTTTCTGAACGTTTCCTTGGTTAATTTTTTACCTTCTCAGTGTGTGCAGGACATTAAACAAAGTCAGGCTATGGCTGCACCCACTCCCATCCAGATGGTGCTGTGGCGGCCTCTAGATGACAACCTAGTGTTTCCTCAGCACAGACCACCATGGGAGTAGGAAAGCAATTGGACACTCTGAATGCTCTCCCTTGGCATATAAAACAAGCACCTGAAGTGCATTAATTTGTGCTTTTCCAATGGGACATTCACAGGGTCCCTCAGCCCCTTACCTACGAAGGATGATTTACCAACTTAGCTACCATACAAAACAAGCCCCTGCAGAGAGGCCTGGCCCCTCTGAGGGCTTTTCCCAGGTTTTCTGCTCATGTTCCCAAGCTTGGCTCTTTGTTTTCTTATTGTTGCTTTGTTTACTTTACATAGTCTAGCATTGCATTTTTTAAGGCATTTTACCATCATGAAATTGCTAATACTTACCAGATTGTCCTAAAGTAGGCATTATTCTCCTTGTACAGTAAAAGATACAGAGATGGTTTGAATCAGCTGCTCAAGCAGTCAGAATATGAGTGAGAAATGAGCTTCAGCTGGAAGTATCATGGGTGCTTTCTATTCCCAGGTCTCTAAGGTATAATGCTATTATCTGGTAACTGTTCCCAAAGATGAAACTAATTAACCATATTATGGTGGTTCTTCTTAATTTATGAGTGCTTGAAGGGCAGAGGGTTGAGGGAAGAATTACAAAGAAAGAAGTTTCCTAATTTTCAAGATTTTAATATATTTCGCCATTAATTAAATGTATTTTTACAAAACAATTAAAAATCGAATACAATCAGGCAGTGTCTTGTGGATTCCTACTCATTACCGTTCTTCTTTCTTTGATCCTTACATAGTTGTAGCTGTCCCTTTTCCATGTGCATAGAAGCTGCCCCTGGGTCTTTCTAAAGCTGTGGCTCAGCTCCTTGGTTTGCTATAGAATCTCCTATTGTACATAAGAAAATTTTGTTCATACAATTAGGTGATATCAGGGGTCTAATTTGGCAACTCTGTCTGTATTTTATTTTTATATCGCCTTATGTTTACATCAGTGTGAACGACAGCATTCCTTTCCATGTAGCTATTTCTATTTCTATTCATTTCTATTTCTATTCATAGAATGATACCTTGTTCACATTCCCACTCCCTTACAAGTTCATTACAAAGCTGCATCTCTTGGATGGAGTTCCTGTACCACTACCAATATAATTGCCTGTGTTCATCTCTGGAAATAACTTCACCTGAATTCTAGAAATCCTTCCAGTGGCTCTCATTAGTGCTCTCAAAAGTAAACTATACACACCACTGCATTTATTCCTTAAACATCACATTTATGTGTTCCTTGAAACAATTTAGGGTGTGCCTTTTTCCCCAATCATGGTCCAATTTGTTGGTCTCTAAGGGCTTGGCAAAATTTCTTCTGAACATTCCTTAGATTTCCACTTACATATGAAATAGACGCTTCCACTCCACTGAACACACTGTAATTTAGTCCTTTAATCTTGAACTCTTCTGCATCCATTCCTTATTAACATTACATGCTCCGAATCTCTCCATGTACCAGTTGTTTATTACTACCACTTTCCTGCTTTAGCTTTTTAAAATTCCCATTTGGAAATTCTTCTTCTTCTTCTTCTTCTTCTTCTTCTTCTTCTTCTTCTTCTTCTTCTTCTTCTTCTTCTTCTTCTTCTTCTTCTTCTCCTCCTCCTCCTCCTCCTCCTCCTCCTCCTCCTCCTCCTCCTCCTCCTCACTCTCCCTTGTAAATTTGGTACCTCTTCCATCTTAAATATGTAACGACTATTAAGCTTTTGCCTGTATTTTTACCTATTCAAAATATATATTTGTCTAAGTATGTACATACAAGTGACATTATACATATACATATACATGTGATATATATGTATAACAACAATAAAAGAAAAAACATGAAAATGAGAGAGATCAAGGGAGAGTATACAGACATCATTGAAGGGATGAATGGGTAGAGAAATGACAAATGGGTAGAGAAATGATGCATTTATATTTTAATTTTTAAAATTAAATTTTCAAAAATAAAAAAAAAAACAGAAACCCAATTTTCAATAGTGGAGGGAGGTCAGCGTTTCAGAAGATGAGAACAAGAGCCCAAATGTCTTGAATTATTTTCTGGTACAACCTTATATTTTACCTCTGTGAAAGAGTACAGTAGCCCTGCTTGTTCTTATATTTATTACACAAGAATAATCATATTAGAAACCTACTAAGATTAAGAAAATAGACCTAAAGAACATAATGAGGCTTGACACATGGTTGTGTTCAATACAAGACAACTTGTATCAATATGTAGAAGTAGATTAATTTATAATATGAATTTTAATAGGATTCCCATTGGAGGAGAAGATGTAAAGAGCATAACAGCTTCAAAATAATTTTCATATAGAATATTTAGTGTGGTTACATATCAAAGTTGAATTATGCTATATCCTTCTGAGAAATTTTATGCTTTTAATAATTCAAGTTAAAATACTCTATGTACTGATACACAGAAATATGAAATACACACAGAGCTGGGAATTCCCTTGGGCTCTCAGAATTGAATAGATACTTCTTCCCTGATCTTGTCTTCTTTATCAATCCAAAGTGTTCTCATCTTACTGGATCCTTAGTCCTAAGAACTGAGTTGGAGAAGTTTCTGTATCTTTTTCCTCATAGCCATATTTATGTCCAAATTTCTCTAAGATCTATAGTCAGCGAAATGAATCCAGTATTATGATTCTCCAGGACCATGAAAATAGCACATTGTCAAATGGTAGCCAGGGAGTTAAGTAGATTTGCTTGTAAGGTTAAGATGGAAACCAATACAATCTGGTTCTAATTTCTGAAAATAATATTTATACAACTATACATACATTTACATGAGCAAAGTAAGGCTTGTAAGCATCTAATAAATTACAGCAAATTCAGTGATCTGTGAGCTGAAGGTAAAATAAAAGCCTTTTCTTAATAAAAAGGATGCTTACATTTTGCATCCTCTCATGCTCATTGGACACATGGCAATGATAGAAAATAATACAATGAAATTTTAGAAGGTTTAAAAGAATCAAAAGCAAGAAAATTATCTGTAATTGTCTTAGTCCATTCAAGCTGCTATAAAAAAATTACTGGGTACATTATAAATAGCACATTTTTTTCTTGTAGACTGAAGGCTAAGAAGTCTAAGACTAAAGTTCCAGGAGATTTGGCATCTGGGCATGTTCTCACAGATAATGCTCCCTGTGTGTCCTCATACAGTAGAAGAGATTGTTAGTGTCTCGTGGACTTCTTTTCTAGGGACACTAATCTTAGTCTTACAGGTAGAGTCCTCCTGATTGGATTGTCTCCCATAGCCACACTTATTAATATCAACACTTTGGGTATTAGGTTACAAAGTACAGCTTTAGAGGAAAAATCAGGATTTTTACTATAGTATTAGTAAATTAAAAACATGCCCAAAGGACAAAGCAATGAGGATAAGAGCTGGCCTAGGAGCAGGTACTAGGAGCTGAGATGTTAAAGGATCTACATGTGTGTAAAGATGGGTTTTTTGGTGTGCTTCCATCTTTGAAGTGTTCTGATGAGGCACTTGGGAACCAAAGCTAAAAAATTAAGAGGAAAGATCTGATAAATACCCATACTACTGGTGACTTTTGGCAGAAAGTATCCACGATCTCCTATCCATGATAACCTTCATTGGTAGAGATATGAAACTAAAAAACAGACAGCAAGATTCTATACTAAATGAAGATAACCAAAGAACCTTTGAAATGGAGGAAAGAAAAGTCAGAGAAAGAGAAAGTACAGTGGAAAAATTGCCTTTATTTAAAAAAAAATCCAGGGCAAGTAGAAATCTTGTAGTTGGAAAGATTTTTGGTAAATAAAACATGAACTCACTTAAATGAAATTAAAATATTAAAAAGTGTAATTGAACTTTCCAAGTACAAAAGGTAATTAAAACATACATGCAAGCCCACAAAAGAAAAAAAAATGAGGAAAGGTAAATAATAAAGTGGAATAAAAACATCAAATTGCTATACATTTCCAAACCACAAATGTGGAAAATATTACTATTGAGACTATTCAATATGACTAGACAATCAATATGTTGATTATGTAGAATTAGTACATTGACACTCTTGGGGGCACAGAAAATGTAAAAATACATCTGTGTATTTATTAAACAGTGAAATGGAGAGCAAATTGAGAGTTGAAATGGGCCTAAAACTCTAACTGACAGACTAGAGTAAGGTACCACAGGGCAATATTTTAAATTATATTTATATTATACTTTAAAATCCTCAAGCACTTTATAATGAAAATATAAAAGAAAAGGGATTTTTTTAATTTTTAAATGCTTCAAAAACATCGTAGAGGAAAATTAGATTTTGTTAGAAAGGAAAAAAAAAGCCATAAAAGAACACAGTGATATTTTTAAGTATATAGAGAAATGCAGTCCTAAGATTAAAATTGTTCATCTAATTATTTATCCTTAAATAATAAGGGCAATATAAACTAATTTTTAAATGAGAGAATTTGTCCTTAAAAGACAAATAAGCTTTTCTTAAAGGAACTGAATGATAAAAACAAAGCACACCTTGAAGAGAGAAGTTTGGGTTATTTTATTTTGTATTATTTTATTTACTAGAAAAGTTAATCCTTTTCTATGTAAAGAAAAAGGAAAAGACCACCAAATGTCTATGAAGCAAAAAAAGGAAATAGATTCTATCAATAAGGCATAGCGCAAACTTGAAGAGTTAAATTTTCTTCTTCCTAAATTCCTATATAGCAAGCAATTCTAAGCCTATACATCTGCGTGATTACATTTTGAGATAAGACCTTTGAGTAAGCCAGACCTACAGTATCAGACATGTGTTTCCTCCTGTGGAGAAGTCTTTAAATATAATCAGAAGGCAGTTGGTTACTCCTACATCATCTTGCTCTATGATTCTCAACACCGTTGTTCCCATGAGTATGTCTTGCCATGCCAGTCTTTACTGTAGCCCACAGCATACACAGCTGGGTAAAACCATTGATGTCTTTCCTCTCCAGCCTGCTTTATGGCACTTTATGGCATTATGAAAGATAGCCAGGGCAGTGGTGGAGCACACATTTAATATCAGCACTCAGGAAGC